>NW_017298744.1:252430-263217 GCF_001594075.2 Trachymyrmex cornetzi
GGTCCCCTAATCGGTACTTTTACCCAAAAGATTTATAGACATATAACATTACATAACAAATTAAATGAATATTGAGACACGGATACAAAGTATTTTATGTTTTTACGTGATTGTCCGTGTCGAGATGTCAATCGCTTTACTGTCGCCTTATTATCATGCCTTATTTCATCAGAAAATTGTGACAACAAAAAATATATAAATGCCTTTTTTACATTTCATTGTCTTAATTTTCGCCTCCTAGAAGCTTTATTTAGGATTCTGTCATTCTAGACCTCTTACATCCAACTTGCACTTCAATTTTTATTTTCATTATCAAGACTCATCTCATTAAACGATAAAATAATCACAGAGAGAGAAACGCAATTATGAAATTATTGTACTTACCGTAGCCTTACCGTAAGGAACCAATGTGACATGGATATGACGTTTCAATTCCGGATATGACGGTACGAGTTGATTTACAATCCATTGCCTGCTATCACTGCATAATGATTCATAGTAAACATCTACGTTGACAACATTTTTGTTTGATTCACTATCGGCTGATTGCGCATTGGACTGCAACAGAATAATAAAATTATTACAGATTATCACGGCGAATGGTGACTATGGCGCCGTACATGACTTACAGTGAGAGTAAAAAGTATTCGTACAAGGAAATTGTTTATAAAAAAAGCCTTATTTGTAAAAAATAAACATTAATTAGCAATGTTATACAATGAATATATTCTGTTCTAACATAAGCAAACGAGCTTTGCATGGTATTCTTGATTTTAGAAGCTAATTTCTCGACTGTACGAATACTTTTTGGGGATCCAAACAATAGAATTTTTTATTTTCGCTTATTTTTTAGATGATATATTTTCTATAATTAATACACATCTTTTTGATGTATATAATTTTAAGAAACATACAGTCTATTTTATTTTTTATGAATAAATTGTTAATTACCTAGCAAGAAATAATCGTCAATTAAACGTCGAATTAGTGTTGAAATCATCGTATTGATGTCGATTCAACATCAATTTGATGACTTATTTCTCGCTGGAAAATATTTACTTTTTAAAAATAAAATTTTTTTAAAAAAATATTTTCTCTGTACGAATACTTTTTGCACTCACTATATGTTCGGCTCCACCAATATAAGATTTACTTCAATCTCGGTTCCATTTACTCTTCATCTTTTTCTAATTCCAAGAATTAGAAAAAAATTAACAGAAAAGTAAACCGAGATTAAAGTTAATCTTACATCGGTGGAACTAGTTCATCTTCAGTTTTCGAAACATCAACTTTTCTTATCGGAATTAATAAGTACTGATAGAGAGAAGAGTTAATTCAGTCAATGAACCTCTATTATTCAAACCATTCAGTTATCAGAACTGTTTTATCCTCCGACCTATTCCTATAAACAAAGTTCTACTACATTTAAATTATTCGCCTATGTTGAGAAATGTTCGATGAAAATAGATATATTAATTCATGTGTAAAATTCATGCTTACCGGAATGCCGTGAGAGACAAGCATAACAAAGACGGCGGCTGCCAGCCAGGTGCGAGAAATCAAGAATCGCATGATGATATCCGTCGTATCGTTGATGAGCGAGTCACAGAAAAGGCGTTTTAAACCTGCTACGGACAATAGTCGACGGGCGAATGCCAGAGAGAGGGAGATACGAAAAGCCGTAAGCGGTGGGGAATTGAAAAAGAGAGAGTAAAATGAGACAATCAATCACGGAGGGAGGGAGAGCCGCGGTTCATCCTTGCGATATTAGTCGAGGACATCCAGCTACATTTATCTGGATGCCTTCGATCATAGACACAAGTTCGCATCAGCTTAGTTTTGCACAACTCTCGCGTTTCTAAACGCGAGTGTAAAGCCCGAAGACTTTCCACATCTGTATGACATATGATCTCCACTTTCTACAGGATTACTGCTGGTTTAGAATAGCAATTCTGTTGATGTTAAACAACGTTCTATTAATATTTTATAGCTAAATTTGAAACAGAAATATTCAGCATTTTATTTTAACTCATTCTAAATTAGAATTTTTGTTTTTTCTTCAACACAATTAAGCGCAAAGACCATATTCAGTTGAGGCGAATCTTGATACCTAGTATTTTTCTGTGAATTTTATAATTTCTTATTTTTATTTTCTTTTTATTTTTCTTTATATCTTTATCGCATATGTGTAGTGAATCCTGTTCGCAATTCTTTAAATACTCGTGAGTTCATTTTCGCATATTTAATTCGTAGAATTCAATATGCACAATCAGGAATAGCGCGACCAAAGACAGTTGTAAACAATTATATAATATATTTATAATATAGAATAAGTTAACAATTCGCACTAGGAATATTTAAGATTAAATCGATGACGATTATGTCGAGAATAATGAATAATAAATTATCGATTAAACAGAAAAATATGATTGTTCATTTTCCATTCACTAATTCTCCTTCTCTATTATATTATATTTAGCAAACTATATTAAACAATTATAGACAATTTATGCAACTCATGACGATTCAAACACGTAAGGCAGAGTGTTAAACGTGCAGACTGCAGTTAAACATATAATGTAAAATGTTATCATTGTCAAAAATACCTAATCTTTCGTTTCACAGAATTGTATAAACTAAAAAAAAAACGAATGAATCTATCGATCAATGTAATGCATATCGTGGAGCTAAACGTTATGAGTCTATGCCCTGATGGAATTTTAATTCCTGCTGTGTTCGTGTCAGTTCCTCGTGCAAATCAGTGGCGCGTTTCTTGAAGGTTGCAGCAAGCTCAGGATTCTTCTGCGCGCCTTCTCCGCGTGAATGCATCTGCGACAGATTCGCACAAGCATACGGATTGCCGAGCTCGCAGCTTTTCAACGATAGCTTGTATGCCTCTTTGTAGTTTTTCTCGATGAAGTTCTCTAAACCTCCTAAATAGATACCCGATAGGTAGAAACAGGCCTTCTCCGAGTTGTACATGTCGCAGGCTTTCTTCAGATACTTGGCACCTGTATGAATCTGGGTGGCTCTGTCCTTTTCTCCGACGTCGGACTTGGATGTTCCCAGAACACCAGCATGTAGACACCCATATTCGTCATTCAGTTCGCAGCTTTTTGATAGATACTTGTATGCTGTCGGTATGTCCTTCTCGCAACCTTTTCCTATGTAAAGAGGAAAGCGTTAATTATAGAATAATTAGATTTGGAGCGATAGTTATAATTCAATTTTACATTTAAAATTAATTTCAATTTATGATTTCAAACTATACGATCTCTTCATTAGCTGGATGGAATGAATGGAATCTTATAAGATTAATAGCCATTTTTACTAATGTAGATTAACTTCTTATATTATTTAATTATATTTTATATTACTTACTTCTTATCTTCTTCTAAGGTCTAAAAATTATGAAAAATAAAGAATAAATTAAACTGAGATTAAAGTAAATCTACATTGGTAAAAATGGACATAAGGCCTGGTTGCATCAACGTAAGATTAACTTCAGCCTCAGTTTACCTTACTATTTATCTTTTTCTTAAAAGTCTTAGAATTAGAAAAAGATAGGAGTAAATTGAACCAAAAATAAAGTTAATCTTATTGATGGGACCAGATCTAATTATACAAAATCACAATGCCCTCCGAAATTCGAATTCTGCTACAGTAGATTAACTTCAAGCCAGATTCAACTTATTCTTCATTTTTTTTTCAATTTTTAAAACTAGAAAAAGATAGAAAATTATAAATTATTAAATTGAGATTAAAGTTAATCTACTTTGGTAAAAATGGATAAAATTCATGTTTGAAAGATTTGAAGTCTGTGCCATAATAAATGCTCCCGACATCTACCACAAGTGTTTATAACTAACGTAGTGAGCGTCTGCTAGAGCACCTCGTGCTCCTCCCGGTAAACTCACCGATCACTTTAAAATCGCCGAATTGCGCGCAGCTTCTGGCGTAATTATATTGATCGCAGGTCGACTTATATAATGAAGCAGCTTTCTCCGTATCCAATTTTATCGCATCGTAAAAATCGCCCAACAAGTGACATACTGTTTTCCAAGCAAAAGATTATTTTTCTTAATCGCGAGGTTAGACTGTAGCTTACCCTCTTCACTCACCCTCCGGATTTTTCTCGCTGTAACAGCCGAATTGATATTCTATGTGAAGGTTCTTCAAGTACTCCTTCACTTCCTCCTCGTTCTTCAAATTATATGCCATTTTTTTACTTCACGTCGAACCTGCAATCACATGACAAGAAGGTATCCGCCATATCTGGAAAGTGGAATTCGATGGTGGAAGGAAAAAAAAGGAAGTCAAGTCTGTTCGTTATCGAGACGAATTTGATACGATTCTGCGCAGATTCCAAATGAGGCCATTTAAATATTTGCGCCGCGGTAAATTTGAAATGGCAACTCGAGAGACCAAAATGAGTACTTGTCAAATAAAAACATGTAAAAATGATCATTGAAAGAAGAATTCAAAAATATACCATATCTTTACTAAACGTAATTACTAGACAATTTTTTACTACCTTTATTTTTATTATAAGAGGAAAGCCCCCTATTATGAGATAGGCGCCTAATATGAGATAGCGGCGTTTCTGCTAAACTAATAAACGCTATCTATTGATTCCACCATGAATTTATTGCTCTTGGATTGAAAACTATTTAGTAGAAAATTCATTATTATATCATGTCTGTAGTCATTGTAAAAAAAGATTTTAGAATTTGGATATCTTCAAGTTTTATTTAGATAAGCCTTTAAATCTTGTTTATTATTTAATAAATAAATATTTAGCAATAAATTCTTCATGTAGTGATAGAACAAGGTCGTACTAATAGAAAAATACGGGATATGTTGAATTGTTTAATTACAGAAGTTAGATTTGATGATCATAAAACCATAAGGCGAGGAAATCGTAATATGAGATACCCAGAGTATTTATAATATGAAATAACCATGCTCCTATGTTATAGTGAAAATTGTTGCTAAAGAGTAAGTGTTATTGTACTATAATAAAAAAGACAACCGGAATGAACGTCGAGTGCCTATTTCTGTGTTGTTTGATTCCAACTACCTGAAGACGAGTTTTGGGTATTATCTATCGCATGCTCATTTTTCACGCACACTGGCTGTTTGTTTGCATTTTAAAAACATGAAATAAAGTTTTTTAATTGCAATACTGATATATTTTGCGTTTTGCTATTGATTTCTCGGAGCATCTCATATTAGGAGCACAATTTTTTTACTTAATTGTGATTTACTCACTTTTTACATTTCTTCAATTTAAAAAAAATGGAATTTGAATTAAATTTTATATAACATTATCTTAAAACTTATTAAATTCCCTTCAAAATGACCTATTATTTTTTTAAGTTCTGCCCATAGACTTCTGGCATTTATCAAAAATGAACTCGGTATCTCACAATAGGGGCCTTTCTTCTAATAATTAAAACAGCTTTCAATCTTTAAAATACAAGAAAAAAATTAACAACTGTATTAGGGCTAATGAGAGTCATTGCAGATAATCAAATGCAAGCTTTAAAGATTAAAAAATCTACAAAACTTATGCTTGATTATCTGCGTTGACTCTTATTGATCCTGTTGTTTGTTGTTTTTTTTTGTGTTTTAAATAAGTAATAATTTGAAAAATATAAGAACTCGCAATTTACGAGTAAGTTACCCTCCCGAATATCCAGTTTACTTTTTAAAAATTTAGATTGGTGTTACACATCAACTTACCTCGTATACAGACTCTTTTTTTTCTTCTGGCTAGATTGAACTCACCTTTCGTTGTTCCTGGCCAATATTTTAACTTCGTATGCCAGAAATCGGCAATAAGGAGAAATACTCCTTTTGCTGCTGACTGCTGCCGGATATCATCGCCGGCAATAAGCGCAAGATTTTACGCTTTCGTACGATGCACGAATGCATCGCGAAGGGGCCATAATTATATCAATGAAATTAAGTAAATATTAATATGAACAGTTATTAATTAATATACGAATAAATGTCGCGTTTATTCTCTATTCGCGTATATTCAAAATTAAAAATATAAGTATTCAATTAAAAAATATATCTAAATTAAAAAATCTTCGCGTCAACAACATTTTGATTTTAAGAGTCTTTAAGAGTTAATTTAACGTGGCTGTAAGGTATCTCTTCGTTGTTATGCCCGCTTGGGTATGTGTCAGGAATATTTGAACGGATTTAGAGGTAATCTCTTTTAGGAGATAGACCACTGAATATATATATTTGTATATGAGTGTCTTTATTCTTATTCACTTCCAACAATTGTTTGTCACAGGTACTGCGACCGAATATACTATATATATCAACTGAAATATTAACTAAATTAATTAAAACTACTTTAGTAATCGCGAATTAATTTGGTAATATTTTTCGCAATAAATTTATTAACAGTTTTAATATATTAACATTTTTATAATATATGATGCTTGATGGTAACATCAAATTATGAAATTGCTTGTCAATTTAATTCGCGATTACTAGGGTAATTTTAATTGCGTTTATTTAGTCCGGAAAAACAATTCGGCGCGCAGTTTGTGTGTGAAAAAGACTACAATATGGTATATATGTAAGTACATATATAGTATATATTAGTAATTCAAGATTGAATTATTTAAAGCAACGAAGATCCAGTTTCGACCGTAAGAGACGTTCAAATTTCTAGTATTAATAAGTATTTTCAGTTATGCAAAACTCTGAACGCGATGTTAAAATAATTATGAGATAAAATACTTCTATTTCTTGGTATAAGATTATCCGTGTAAGAAGGTATTAATTATTTCAGCCTTGTTTAACATTAGCAAACAGCATGGATATAATGAATTCATATCAATTATAGATATTGGTTTTTATTACTGTATTGATTCTTCCACAAATTAATTATACGAATGCACAGTCAAGAATGACAGATTTTTGCATCAAGATCATGATCAAAAATTAAAAATCTTTCAAACAGAACAATCGCTTTAACATTGGCGATAATGTAAAAATAAATCATAAATTATATATGATTTATTAGTGTTATATTTTATTCTTATGATTCATATGCGATTGAAAGAGACTATCGTATGTCGAAACTAGTTTTGTTAATTTTAATATATTGGATCCTCATATGTTTTACAGTATTATTCGCTTATTAGCCAAATAAAAAGTATATAGTCACATTTTACAAAGCTATTCTGTAATCACTTTATTTTATCAAGACAGGGGGATGCAGAGAGAATCGAGGGAGAATGGAGCGAACTCAATAAACTCGATGTCGAATCAATATCGATTCGTCGTCGATTTGATAATTTCGACGTCGAATCGACATGTAAATTTTTAAATGGCTACAAAAATGTATCAAAAAATGTTTAAAAATTTTCTAGAGTGTCACTATATGCACTAAAAGTATGATATGTTATTAACAGTTTGATAGCAGAATATATTGAACATATTCTCCGTTAGACCACCGAGGCCTTAGTAATGTTTGCAATAATCAATATATGTAAGAACGTCTTTTTCAAGCGACGTAAATAAACAATATTTACTTCTATTGTTGATTGAAAGCCGTTTTATCTGATTAAATTAAAAATGCTATCATTTTCCTCTCTTGTTATGCATCGTTCTGCACCGAGATATGTGCACAGATAATCTATAATAAATAAACGTTAAATTCGACACGTATATCTATTTACATACATTTATACAAATATACATTATATTTTATTTATACATATTTATACATTTATACATATTTATACATATTTACATATATGTATCAAACTTCTGTTATTTAACTTTTTTCTTGTTGCTATGCGATTCTCCTATAAAATGAAGTATCTAATTTAATATATCTTATTGCCAATATTGTATTATATAATATTATATTTCTGACCTGAACAAATGCCAGGTCCTATTTCGTCAGAAAAAAAGAGGCGAAATAATTGCTTACTTTAATGCGGGATTTAGCGGGATTGAAATATCCAGGCTATGCAATATCCACGTAAGACATATTACCTTAATAAGCATAGTTAGGTAGTAACTAGTTAAAAAGTTAAAAATAAATAATATTTAATGTTATTATATAAATAGATAATAATGTTAAAAATTTAATAAAACGTTTAACTTAACTTAGTTGGTTTTAAATGAGTTAATTTTTCATTTTAGCTAGTTATTTATTCAACTATGTGAAAGCAAAAAATTATAAAGGAAAAAGACGATTCCACATAAAAACAATTTTTATATTTCAAATAAATATTTCTTTGTTATTTCACATATAAACTTAATTTACAGAACAGTCAGGATTCTGTTAACCAGAAAAATTTTCTTTAATGAGATGTACTTTATTGTAGAAAACGGTAGCGTAATAATCAATTTTATACTCATTAGTTCGTTGTACTTGACAAATCGTATATATTTTTGTACATAGGTACTTATGTATATTATAGGCGAACAAAATATATCATTTATTTCGAGTAAATGTTTATTCGTCTCCACACCTTCAACGCTTAGCTTGATCCTACTCCTTTTTAATTCCTGTTGTAGCAGATGTCCGGCTTGTCCGCTGTCAAATGTCGACAGATCAGTTTGCGGAAGCTTCTTATCGCCTCATCTTGATTTTCCTTCGAGTATACCTGCGATAATTATAATGATTTTCTATAAACCATTTAAAACCGTGCCCTAAGAAAAAAGTGTTTGATATTTGATTATAATTGTACGGTAAAATAATTATGATGAGCTCCATTTTTATGTCCAGATAGCAAAATGCTAGTAGTTTGCTGGCAGATTGACAACAAATTCGATCAGATTCACACAGCTATTCATAGCCTATGTCCGCATTAATCTCAGAATCTGTCGACAGAGCTGCTGACATGCTGTGCTAGCAGATTGGTACCAAAAAGCTAGAGCTGCAAATCTTGCTCAGTTTCTGTCGCCAATCTACTGGCAAAGTATGTCATTAGACTTTGTCCTATTATTTGGCGGTAATATCTGTTGACATCATCAGATATTACAGATATTAGATACTCTGTGCGAAATTTGCTTTTCTGCTATCAAAAATTTGTAGCATACCTTGCTCAAAATCTATCTCTGCAGACTTGGCTATCTGGCTTAATAGAATGTTGTAATGTTAGTAATAATAATTATATAATTTTAGTAAAAAAATATACATGTATAAATAAAAGATATGTATAACTGGTATCGAAAATAACTACAAATTGTAGTTAAATTAAGGTAAATGCAACTTTTTTTCTTTCAGTGTGCTATTTTACAATTAGTCATTGCAAATTTAACGAGATTCTACGCTTACCCCATTGATCACTATCGTCGGCAATCTCAAAGGTGATTGCAGGGCCTTCGTTTTGTCGCCATTCGCTGCAAGCAAATCGTCTGCCAGTTCGCTCGCGATGCAATTCTTCATCAACTTTCGCGTTTCTTTACTTAGGTTGACTTTGGGAATGTACTAAAATTCATTTATCGCGTTATTATAGTCATGTTAAAGCATGTTCGTGTTATGTTATTATCTTATGTTCATGATAAAGGCCTAAACACAATGCGAAGGCAACAGCGATAGCGATAGACACAGCGATTGCGATAGCGATAGTAACAGAGGAATCCAACATACGAGAATCCATATGTTGGATTCCTCTGTTCCTATCACTATCGCTATGTCTATCGCCAACGCTGTTGCCTTCGCATTGTGTTTAGGCCTTAAAGCATGCTTATGTTCATCGTTATTATCTTAACAGATGGCCGTATTTATTCAGCAAGAAATTTTTGCACCGTACATACTTTCGCAGTTTTATGAACGTGACGCGACGTGAAAACATAGCGAAACGAGTCAACAATTATGTTACCTAACCGACAGATATTAAATGCAACGTGTATTCTATGTGTCTACATATTCTTTAATGGAAAATATATGATACGTATTTTTTTATATCGGCTAAAAAACATTTTAAGGGGGCTAAAAAATGTTTTAACATTGTAAAAACTACTATCGCAACGTGTATATTGTATCATTAACTGCAGGCAAAACAAAGAAGTGTATTTTAAAATAATTATTTATTCTAATTTTGAAAATCTGACTCCAAGTTCGTATTAAGCGACCCCAAAAACACCAGTATTCACATTCTTATGGAAATTAAACAATTTCTTGAAAATTCGTCAGCCATATTGGATACGACATTTTGAATTTTAAAATTCTGACTTCAGATTCGTAATCCCCGATACCAAAAACCCCCAGGTAATACATTTCAGCCAATTTTAAATGTATTTTTCAAACATCCAAGCAAGAAGCCCACGGTGACACAATATACACTTTGAGTTACTAAACACTTCTGCACTATTACAGTAGTACAGTAGTGCTGTAGTACAGTAGTGCCTCAAAATACTCCTAGTGCTCAATAGTACTTTTCTACAAGGGCAGTCTGATTTTCCACGCGCGTGGAAGGAATTGTGCCCGAATAAAAACTCCAATGATAATTTAAACTCATTCGAACACTGAAATGTCCCAAGAACAATTAGGACATGATCGAAAAGTAACTTTAATCCTTTGTGGACTTCAAAGGGCTAATAATAATTGTTTTAGAACCATTTTAGCGCCATTTTGATAATTTTATTTTCTGCTTGCGATGCTTTTCAAGTGTCCTTAGGGTGCTGTCCCATGACAGTCGAATTTCGGAAAACGGAATCTCGGAAAAGTACTAGACCGGAAAATACTAGACTAGAATCAGAAGACACGGCAGTGTCTTGGCAAGTTAGCACGCGCAGTG
>NW_017298744.1:263983-266392 GCF_001594075.2 Trachymyrmex cornetzi
CTCCGATTCTATAGTTTGAATTAAAATATCACTTAATTTATAATAGAAAAAGATAAATTTTATTCCAAAAGTCAATTTTATTAAAAATTATTTAAATTTTTATTTACTATGATCACTCTTTTTATGTTCCGACTTTTTGATGACCGGGTTTCCCATGGAGTGACTTTTTCGAAAAACGGACTATTATTCTAACCTCAAACCGACTTTTAATTAAAAAATTTTATTCATTATCTTCTGTTACTATAAAAAGTACATCGGAATTTTATTTTCTTACAGATTCTTCTACTATATCATAATTATCTTTTTTTCATAAAATATTTAAAATAAATTTTCCGATTTTTCACAATTCCGGAAAAATTGGTTCATGGGAAACCGAGTCACGAAAATTTCGGACCGACAAGCAGACAAGCACGCAATTTTGTATATCTCCAACAATAATCATATATATAATGGAAACAATAAATACTTATATATTAATCAATATTTATCGAAAAATTATTTATTAATAATTATTTTATTAACAATTATTAATTTTTAACCGTAACGAACTATAACGAACACAACGCGTATATCACTGCGCGTGCTAACTTGCCAAGACACTGCCGTGTCTTCTGATTCTAGTCTAGTATTTTGCGGTCTAGTACCTTTCCGAGATTCCGTTTTCCGCAATCCGACTGTCATGGAACAGCACCTTTATGCGTTGTCTACAATGGGCAGTAGCAGTAGTGGATTAAAGAATAGGCGTAGAAATAGTCGAATGTAAGAAGGATAATTAACTATCATTGGTCGATTTCTACGTCTACTTTTTAATCCACTACTGCTACTGTCCATTGTAGACGACGCCTAACATTGGATTCGCTACTGGCCTTACGGACTCTACTGTGATTGGCCAATTCACTTACTGCTTGCAGCTTCTAGCAAGACCGCTCGAGCGGGACGGACGCGCGTCTGGCCCAGTCTGGCTTGCTTCGGGTGTTGCATTATCTCATTAATTTTTTGAAAAGCGTTTCCGGCTTTAACTGTGCTTTGCATCACATTATTATTTTGACAAGACTGGCCAAGCTCACCTCGTTGGCGAGGGCCCGGGCCAATTATATATAGAAGAAGACTTACTTTCCTTGCGTATTACGGCCTTACATTCTCGTATGTGTCATGCAAGTCGTTGGAAAATTAATTACTCGTTGCATTCAATAAAGGCATGTTCGCCAAGGGCAATTATCCAGCGGCCGTATCGGCTAATCGTAGCCAGGAAATTTATACGGAGGTAAAGCTACCTCTGGATAACCAGTCGGCGAGATTGCTCCCATAAACATTGAACAACTGATCAGATTAATCGTCAATAGTTGGTGGTCCTTGGCTGGCTCGGAGTACTGTATGGCGTGAATCCCACACGCATGGATCTTATTCGCATAGCACTCGCTGGGTCCATGTTGACACGAGAACTGCCACGGACCGGTTTCGTTTTCGCGATGGTGCTACAGACACATACGTCATCAATTTGCATTTTAATCGTTTCAAGTAATAACGTTTTCCTCGTGATCGACGTAGATAAAAATAACGAAGACTACAGCAAGGGCAATCATTCTGCGTTTTCAAGGCCATAGTTTCAAACTAATGTTTTACGATCTGATTCATTAACTCCTCTCGAGAGGAATATTTAATAGACAAGCCAGTAGATAAATATGTAAATGCATAAAGATTAAAGAACTCTATGTTAATTAACCCCCCGTAGCTGACGGTGAGTCTATTGAACTCACTCAATTATATTCTTTATATTACATTTAAAAATTTGATTACTTTATTAAATTATTATTCTTAAAATAAACTTAGTATTTATTTTTTTTATGCAAGTTATCTTTACAGAAATTTAATATTGAAAAATAGTAATTAATTACTTAGTTTGAGTATTAAAAAACACTTGTTCTATACTTTTAATATTCAAACTAAATAATTTTAAATATTAAAAGTAGCCAATTGGATTTCTGTAAGGGTATCTATATAATTTTTTCGTAAAATTAATTAGTATTTTCTAATCACAAATTAAATGAGCTTCACTGATATACACGGTGGGCCATTTTAATCTCCCCACCTGAATTTCTCGGAATCTTAGCCAGATAGAGAAAAATGATCCAGACAAAAGTAGAAGCGGACAGAGGGGGTCACCTAATGGTACCAAGGACCTTGACCTTGAACTCGATTTTCAAGGTTATTTCAAGGTCAAAGTGATTTTTTTAAATAGGAACACCTATTTTTGACCCCGGATTTGAAAAGAGGGAAATTTTACGTTTAAAATGATATGTTTATCAAGGTCAAGATCCTTGGTACCATTAGGTGACCCCCTCTGTCCCCTTCTACTTTTGTCTGGACCATTTTTCTCTATCTGGCTTAGATTCCGAGAAATTCAGGTGG
>NW_017298744.1:266774-268671 GCF_001594075.2 Trachymyrmex cornetzi
TAAGATTGACGGCTTAACTAAATTGTATAATTATGTTGCGTATGATAGGATCATTCTAATTAATTATAATAGTACTGTTAATACTGAAGATGGTCCGATTGGGACCGAAACGTTTATTTTGAATTCATGTGTTTAATAAAAGAATTGTAATAATCGCCACTACTATCTGGTGTTCATGGTATATGCCTTTCAGACAAAGAATTGTTTGTGTTTATTGAACCACGGTGTATTTATAATTTAATAATAAAATAAATAATACTATAAGTAATTAGTGTCACACATTTTGATATCAGCTTTGGAGGATCAATAGATTTATGAACGTATAACATTACATAGCAAATTAAATGAATATTTAGACACGGATACAAAGTATTTTATGTTTTCACGTGATTGTCTATGCTGAAATGTCAATCGCTTTATTGTCGCCTTATTATCATTCCTGGCGAAAATTGTGACAATAAAAAATATATAAATGCCTTTTTTACATTTTATTGTCTCAATTTTCGTCTCCTAGAAGCTTTATTTACGATTCTGTCATTCCATACCTCTTACATTTAACTTACACTTCAATTTTTATTTTCATTATCAAGATTTATCTCATTAAAACGATAAAATAACCACAGAGAGAAAAACGCAATTATGAAATTATTGTACTTACTGTAGCATTACCGTAAGGAACAAATGTAACATGGATACGACATTTCAATCGTGGATATAATATTAAGAACTGTTCTAGAAACCATTTCAGGCTATTACTGCATAATGGTCCATAGTAAACGTCTACGTTGACAACATTTTTGTTTGATGCACATTCGACCCACTGCGCATTGGACTGCAACAAAATAATAAAATTATCACAGATTATCACGGTGTATGGTGCTTATGGCGCCGTACGTGACTTATGTTCGGCTCCACCAATAATAAGATTTACTTCAATCTCGGTTCAATTTACTCTTCATCTTTTTGTAAAAATTTCATTTTCCAAGAATTAGGAAAAAATGAACAGAAAATTAAACCGAGATTAAAGTTAATCTTAAATCGGTGGAACTGGTTCATCTTCAGTTTTCTAAACATCAACTTTTCTTGTCGGAATTAATAAGTGCTGATAGAGAGAAGAGTTAATGAACCTCTATTATTCAAACCATTCAGTTATCAGAACTGTTTTATCCTCCGATCTATTCGGATAAACAGAGTTCTACTACATTTAAATTATTCACTTATGTTGAGAAATATTCGATGAAAATAGATATATTAATTCATGTGTAAAATTTGAGATTTATGCTTACTAGAATGCCGTGAGAGACGAGCGTAACAAAGACGGCGGCTGCCAGCCAGGTGCAAGAAATCAAGAAGTAGAATCGCATGATGATATCCGTCGTATCGTTGATGAATGAGTTGCAGGAAACTAGAGAAGGCGTTTTAAACCTGCTACGGATAATAGTCGACGGTCGAACGCCAGAGAGAGGGAGATACGAAAAGCCGTAAGTGGTGGGGAATTGAAAAAGGGAGAATAAAATGAGACCATTGGTTTGTTTCCTGTTCCTACACTAGACTGCACTAGAAGTCTCTTTCTCGTTTTTGACAAATATCAAATATATACGTATTTCATTTTAAGTTCCAAAAGTGTATACTGGTTCAGCCACAAAAAACAGACCTAATCAATCACGGAGGGAGAGAGAGCCGCGGTTCATCCTAGCGATATTAGTCGAGGACTTCCAGCTACATTTATCTGGATGCCGTCGATCATAGACAAAAACTCGCATCAGCTTAGTTTTGCACAACTCTCGCGTTTCTAAACGCGAGTGTAAAGCCCGAAGACTTTCCACATCTGTATGACATATAATCTTCACTTTCTATAGAATTATAGAAAGGAGCGGAGAGGCGTGTTTTTTTTTTT
>NW_017298744.1:269955-271368 GCF_001594075.2 Trachymyrmex cornetzi
GCAGAGGCGAAGTGTGTCGATTGAGTTTGAACAAAATTGTAAATGGAAAGCGACATGTGTCGATTTGTGTCAAGTGTGTCGACTGTGTCTCCTAAAAGGAAAGCAGCCTAAATCGTTGAGAAATTGACGCGTCGTTCGGACCGGGAAGAAGCCGTTTTGCAAGCGATAAATTTAACGGAATGAGTCGCGATTGTACTAATCGCGATCATACACTGAAAAAAAAGATTGGCTGTTGCAGCAAATTAGATGGTAAAATATGGCATAGCCTTTTTAATTGGCTATAGCAGCTAATTTTTGGCTGTTTAACCTATAAAAATAATATTTTGTTAGCGAAGAACATTATTTTTAATAGATATTTCTTACATACTCTTAAGTAAAATTTTCGAAATTCGTCTTGATATTCTGAGGATATGCTGCGAACAATGTTGCTGCGGACATAGGAATATCATACGAATATCAGACGTGACCTTTTTAGTATATTCTCAGAATATAATGTGCTATCTGGGGTAATAAAACACAATATTATAGATAGCATTATATTAATCATAATGATTTCAAAAAGGGATTCATCTTTCTACATTCTTTCTGTAATAATCTGTTCGTAAAAAATTTGAGAATTAGAAGGAGGATGAATCACAATTTTCTGGTTAAATATTATATTAGAAATCTAGTCGATATAACTCATTGATATAATTTTTATGATTAATATAATATTGTTACGGTGAAAATAAGAATTCTGATAGATTTTACCAGAAATATTGTATCAATAGAATTTCAGTTATTTCAATTATCTCAACTAGAATTCTAATAAATTTTTCCTAAATCTTCTGATGCTACCCGATTTCAACCAGAAATTTTTTTTGGTGACTAATAATCTTTGTTAAATATCACATCCATTGGACATTATCATAATATCGGTGAACATATTTTCTTCTCTGAAAAGTAGAATTAAATTCGACATATATTCAAACACTATCATATATTCAAACACTAATCATTGGATACCACACTACAAAATTTGTCTCTTGGATAAGAATTGCGTGAGATTCCAAAATACAGATATGTTGAGCTGACGATTCATCAAATGAAACGCATCATCAATGATTTTAGCACGATTGGTGACACTTATATTCTCATAATGTCCAGCTGTATTGTTTAAATATTTTGTAATGGTGCCCCAGGTTAATAAATCATATTTGATGCGGTAGTACCCTATTCTGCAGTTAAAAAAAAGTACTTGATTGAACTGTATGTTACATCCCGACAAAATTCTCTCTTTCATTATTATAAATATATGATTCATACCTTAATTTTATTTTGTCTCTAGGTTAATATTTCATCATAGTCTTGATATTTCGTCCCTATTTTATCTTTATTTCGAAACCGAAAATTCCGTTTCTCTTTTATAGGGGG
>NW_017298744.1:271835-284517 GCF_001594075.2 Trachymyrmex cornetzi
AGTTCAGTTCAAGACAGTTATTCTTTTATACATTCGATTCAATTCAGTTAATACAGTTAATTCTATTCTTCCATTCAGCGCAGTTAATTCTATTCTTCCATTCAGTTCAGTTAATTCTTCTAGTTCAGTTCGACTCACAAGTAAACCTACCCAAGTGCCACCCGCCGATCTTAATGAAACTTGGCATACTTTCAAAACACCGAAAAATATTGGATACGTATTTTTTTATACGTCCCCATAAAGCGTTTTAGGGGTACAAACCACCCCCACAATATAAAAATTAACCCTTTTTGTGACTTGTGAAAAAATATAAAATTAATAACTAACAATTAAGTAGCGTTAATTTTACAAAAATGTATGTGAGCTACGCTCACAAAAATAATTACTATGGTGTTTTCGAAGTAGCTAATTACGAATCTGATGCCAGTTTCCCAAAATTCTAACTGGCATATCCAGTATGTTGGACGAAAAATGTTAATGTTGAGTTACGAGCATAAAAAATCTACTGTACCATCTACTGTAAATGCAGTATCTAGTTTTATTCAGGTGCACCAATTACATACATCAGTTGCAAATGGAATGATAATTTATTTACTTCATTTATTATTTATTAATCACAAAAATATATCCAATATTTTTCGGTGTTTTGAAAGTATGCCAAGTTTCATTAAGATCGGCGGGTGGCACTTGGGTAGGTTTACTTGTCAGTTAATACAGTTAATTCTTTTAGTTCAGTTCGACACAGTTAAATCAGTTTAGTATTTCATTTCATTCTTACATACAGTTTTGGTCAGAAATTAACTTGATCAAGGTAAGAACTATCCACGCGCTTCCTCAGAAATACATTCCATATTTTCCTTTTTATTGTTCTGTTTCACTCTTATATTTTTCTTTTTATTATTAAACAAAAATATTATATACATCAAATCGCTGAAACCTAAATCTCTGCTCTGCGTCTCACTTTATTACATATATTCAAGTACATATATACGAGTATCCGAGGGCTTGTTGCGACTGTCGCTGCCAATAGCGTGGCCCCCATCTTATAGCACTTTCTCGGAATATTCATAATTATCTCATATCCAAAAGACTGTTACGATTGTCGCTGCCAATAGCGTGGCCCCCGTCTTACAGCAGTTCTTCTGGATATTAATAATTTTGCATTATTTCCATGCCTACTAAAGGCGGACGAAGACAGCGAGAGAGGAAATTAAGGTTTCAAATAAAATCATTTCAAATCACGATCCTTTCCCGTATTCCGAAAAACTATCCAATACTTCCCAGTGAACATTATTAACCGCACAACCTAATCTCCGATCCCCGAGTAAATTGCTTTAATGCATTGACTCAAAAACGGAGAAAATCCTAATAAAAATACGTAACATGTATTATAAATTTTATGAGTTTGTCACTAAGAGAAATACTTTTTTTTTCATTTTATCTTCTTTCTCATATTAAAGGGAATTCATACATACATATACGAAGAGGATGCATTCGTACATCTCATATGTTTATAAAAAACACTCATATTTTCATTATTATAGTGGAACATCGAATATCTTAATGTGCAAATATTTGCAGAAGTATATTTCTTACTATTTTCATAATAACATAAAATGAATAGAAATTTTTATATATATTTACCAGCTTGCTCAATGTTCACCATCCAACAATCATTTTGAGGAAAAGTTATTCTGATAGAATTAATATCTGATATATTAAATATGTTTCATCATTTTTATTTAAAGATATGTCCCTTAATTTTATGGAAATCAGTCACTTAATGTTACTTGTACTGTAACTTCGCGACAAAACAAATCCTGTGTAATTTGTGTCTCGTACCCAGCTTATAACAGGATAGTGATTATAACATATCCAAATTGAGAACTCATACGATGATTTATTAGAAATATGCATCTCCTAATTTTTCTCCTTTGGCCCAGAAATTATAGGACATTATTGTATTGAACCTAAAGTAAAGAATTACTATTAGTGATCAGCGTAATAATAATAATAACTTTATTGCATGCGTTTACAAATGACAGTAAATAATACAGAAAGGAAAATGAAGACAAGATCAAAATGCATGCAAAAAGAGAAGCGACACCTTTACAGCTAATATGTAGCTTAACAGGCGAAATTGATTTGAAGTTGAACTGCCATGAACCTTTTGCGTGGACTACTTTTGAAATTTCGCGCACTTCCGACGTGACTTTGGCTGCTGTTAAACTGTATCTGACGCTAGTTGTATTGTATGTTACGAACTGACGACGTGGGTTCGGCAACTATTAAAATTTTTCTGAGGCTCTACGCTTCCGCGGGGCCTTTATTTATACCCCGAAAAAAGGGCGTAGTGCCCTTTGTCTAGGATGCAATAGTTAGTTGCAATGTCGCGTGAGATTTATGATTTTTAAGATGTCCTATCGTTGTTAATCTAAAGTACACTGTTAAAAGAGGTTTAGAGAACAAAAGGAATGATTTATGTTTTCTCTAAAAGGGGCAAGATTGCTTCAAGCGAGTGATGAATTCCGTCGTCCTCGCGGAAAATATGGCTAAGTAAACAGCTGTGAGACGTTATCTCATGTTTTTATGTTTTTTGTGGCGACGCGGCGCCTGTTTTTCTGAAGATGAAATTGTTGGTCAATAATTAGGATAACAGCCTGAATTTTTATCATCGCGTGACTTAGGTCCATTTATGATATTTTTCATAATCTTGTCCCTTTTAGGCCTGCGTTAGTGTTGTTATTTTTCCAGGTTGATTGACGTTTTCGCGGAGCCTGTGTGGTCTGTTTTTCAATTTTTATGAGGGAACTCCTGCTCGCGTCTCGCAGGCGCCAATCGTAGTCGCGGCGGAGCCGATTCTCTCGAAAGAAAAGAATCTGCGTTTGCAGGACGTAACAATATATTGTACATAAAACTATACAACACAATTTTACGTTATACACATATTACATATAAAAATTGCCTAGATAGATTTAAGGATTTAAGGATGTACTGGCGCTAACGTTCTAGCATTGACAAAACCTTGAAAATTTAATAAATAGTTTCTATTTATTATCTTAATACATGTGCAAAACCTGAAGTCGATTCTCTAACTAGTTTAGGAGTTATTCAACTTTTAATTTTGCATGAGTTCTTATGGAAAAGCAGCATATTCTTACTTATATCAACAAAATAATAAAGAAGCAGCATTGCCAATATTCTGAAACTTTGTTTGTGAGTAAATAAAATACTGAGCAATGTTTCTAAAAAAAGTTCATATCGATTCACTAACCCGTTATCAAGATATTAATTAATAAAGCAACGCAAAATTTCGAATTGGTTAGAAGTCACACTTCGACAGCTCGAAACGTGGCAACAGTGTCGCCGCGCATGACAGCACGACTAGTTTCCAGAGGAGTATACTAATGATTTTTCGAACTTACCACGATCCTTGTGATATTGTGCAAATTTTTAATTCGGTAAAAGGAAATATTAGAAATATCTTTTTTTCATAATGTTTATATTCAACTATGCGGCGTCCTTCCATGTAGTCCGATTGAGTTGATTCATTTTGTGGTTCTGACTCGAATTTTGAGTTTGCGTTGATTTTATTATACGTCCAAAAGTTTTTTGCCGACAATCACAAAACTTGTAAAATATACAAATATATTCATTTGTAGTACCAAATATTATATTAACTGGCACTATTTAAGTCCTTTACACGATACGAGCATGATATGGTGCATATCTTAACTTATAAAAGCATAGAATTTCATCAATTTCAAATTTCAGTCACTTTTATCTGGGATTGTATAGCCAGAACATCCTTAAAGAGACTGCCGCTTTTTTAACGGAAACGGAATTAAGTTAATAAAGCTATTAAAAAATGAAAAAGTCATGAAAAAATGAGATTGAAAAAAAATTTATAAAAGGGAAACGGAGGCGGTATTTTAAAATATTGCAAATATTAGGAAAATTTTTGAAAACTTTAAGTCTGTTAACAGTTCAAAGAATTGGAAAGAGTAAGGGCCCTAGGAGTCAGGCGCAGAAGACGTCGCGCAAATAATACACTTATAAAGAGTGAAACTTCTTTATTCACTAAACGCGCTTACATGTTTCGACTCATTTTTGAACCTTCCTCAAAGCAAACACACATTAACATATGTAAAGTAAAAGTTATCCTGTCATGGTGAGCTCTCCAACATCGAGAATTTCAATTATTAGAGAATTAAATAAAAAGAAAGAAAAGGAAAATGAAAAAGAAGAGAAATATAAAAAATGTCGAATTAAAAAATATAGAAACTAATTTATCAAAGAACTTTAATAATATTTAACAATATAAATAATTATCTCGAAAATAGGGACGCTCACCACGATTACAAAGTACCGTATCGCAAACATTATCATGAATAATTCAAGAATCGGTTCCTGATATGTTGGCCAGTCGGTATCAGACACAGTGAGTCATTTTTTAGTTATTAGCTAGTACTAATGAAAATTGTAAAGTGATAAAAAATTTCGTCAGAAGGACTTATTACTGTGTACGAACGACACCAACTGACAAGATATGACAACAACTCAAGCTTTTATAGTTTATCTATAATCGGGAGGTAGGCCTTCGGAAGCCCCTCCATATCCGTTTGCAGGTTGAGTCCATGCGTTTGTCTTCTGATGAATATCATCTCCGAAATCAGTCTCTTCCTGTAGTAAGGTTCCTCGTCCAATATCGCAACGTTGTCCCAGTCAAAATCGTGTCCCTCTTGCAACCGATGTTCCGTTATAACATTGCGAGCAGACGTGTTCCATCGGATGTTGTTCTTATATTCCGTGATTCTTGATTTCAGTTGTCTACACGTCTCTCCCACATAACTCGCGTCGCAGCTCTTACACGAAATCTTATAAACAACCTTCGACTTCTTATCACGCGATAAGGAGTCTTTATGTACCCTAATAAATTCTCGCAATTTATTAACACTATAAAATGACACCCTCATATGCTTGTTATTCATTCTACTAAACTTCTCAGTAACACCACGAACGAAAGGGACAGTGAACCACGAAGGCTGTACTACATCAACGCTATTATCACTAACAACCCTCTTCCTATTACTAGCCATAATAATATTCTTCAAACGGTTGTTAATATTCTCAAATATAAAACTCAAAGGATAATCATTCTCTAACAATACTTTAATTACGAAACACAAATTATCAAAGTGGAAACTTTCCAATTTTTTTTGTTTTTTGAGGATATTTGTAAGAATAATGTATGATAAAATAATTGTATAAAAAACAGTTCATTATAATTAAGATATATTTATTAATTATTTTGCGCTATAAACGCATAATAATATTATATAATATGCTAAATAATACAGATATGATGGCATTATAATGGCGAAAAATAGTCAGTAATGTGCAAATGAAGCAAGACTAAACATACGGAAAAATACAGACATAAGTAAAAATTTAATGAAAACAATATTATAACAATTGAGTAAAGACAAAAAATAAGCCAATATAAGAAAATATTTAAGATTAATACTATATATTCAGAAACATAAATAATGTAAGAAAATATTCAAAACGAATACTATATATTCAGTAACAGTAACATCAGCTTACGTAATTTTCCACTGATTCGAGCTAATATAAAAGAAAACCTATATATATTACGTACTTATTTAAATTAGATTAAAGAACGGTTTTAATTAATAGCAAAATGATTTATATGTTCGATAAGTTGTGCAAATCTTTGATTTATCTTCTTTTTAATTTTCCAAAAATTTGATAAATCTAAATAGCGAATTTTTCGTATATAAGTATCAATCTAAAACAAAAAATGTTTTAAAATTTAATTATATTCGTTGAACAATTTATTATCGTTCTATACAGAATTGCATGCAATAAATTATCGTTGTTCATAAATTGAAAGAATAAAACGTAAGCAGTCAGAAACATATATGCCATATTGCATACATCATGCAGTTATTAATATAAGTTTTCAAAACGATTACTCTAATAAGAAATTAACTTTATTCTCAGTTCAGTTTGCTTTTTTTTGCAATTCTAAGAATTAGAAAAAGATAAATAGTAAAAAACCTAAATCAAAATTAATCATACACTGATGAAGCCTGACTAAAAAGAAAACTGATAAATGTAGAGAATTTTATTTGAATTTATTTACCTTCATAAGATCGCCGAGAGAATACATATGGTTAATGATGTCAACTAGTACTGGTAATATGTTGAAATGTCTTCATAAAATCAATTCGTACAAATTTATATTTTATTATATATAATATATTATTATTAAACACAATGTTCATTTATAAAAAAATGTACTTACATAGGTTGTACAATTTCAATATTTTTAAATATCTTCTTTAGCGTCTTAAAGTTGTTAGAATGTTTCATAATAATTGAATGAAAAGTGTCTATATATAACCGAATAATCGTAATATTTTGTCTTTCATCTTGTGTGAATAGCTCCAAAAATGATGAAGACGTAAAATTTACACTATACGTAGAACATGTCAAGAGCTGTAGCGATTTTTGGTTAAATTTTTTTAACAAACTGTTTTCTACGTTTGACCACATAGAAATATTAGCTATTGCTAAACCATTGCAATATGTCCAGTGCTCCCACCATGGTAAAAGCCTACAGTTAAAAAAAAAAGAATAAAATTACACATGTGAAAACATCGTTTATTATATGTTTGAACCGAAATTTTGTCATAATTCGAAAATTCGCAAAAACGAAATTATGAAGATATTGCATTTGTAGAAAAATATTACGGGTTTCTTGCAGGATCGTGTAAATGTTGTTCTAATTGACAAAGAGCTGATTGTTTGCACTCATCGTATTGGAGGATACATGCCCATTTCACAATTTCTTGTCTTAAACATTTGGTGAAGTCATTTTCCATTAGACGTTCTTCATATCCTAGTGTCTTCAGTGGCTTTTCCAACAATTTTCTAAATTTCTCCTAAATGACGCATATTTTATATATTCATTGATTGTAATGAAGTACATTATTATAAATAGCACTATGATAATTAATCGTAATTAATTCAAAAAGGGATTCATCTTTCTACATTCTTCCTATAATAACCTAATTCGAAATGATTTTGAAAATTGGAAAATGGATGAATTATTGTCTTTTAGTAAAATTTATTAGAAATCTAGTAGATATAATTGATAGATGTAATTGTTATGAATAATACAATTATTTTGGTGTAAAAATGAGAATTTTAGTAGATTTTACCAGAAATATTTTATGTATCAACCAGAATTTCTATTATCTCAACTAGAATTCTAATAAATTTATTAAAAACTTCTGATGTACGTGATTTTAACCAGAAATTTTTTATGATACAACTAATAGCCGTTGTTAAATATTAGGGATGCCGCAAGATTCGAGAATCTTGTCTTGTCTCGTCCTGAATTTCAAGATGAGATCGCGCGCGCGAGACAAGATTTGCGCGGAGAGTTTAAAGACAAGACGAGATTTTAGACTCGAGATTCTTGAAAATTTCGAGTAAGAAGAGTAAAAAATTGACCAATTACAATCAAATCTGAGAAGAATAATCGATTGTAAGTGGTCAATTTCTTACTCTTACTTCTTACTTCGTGTATTGTAGACAACGCATTATTTAAATTGTCGAGAATTTCGAGACAAGAGAGAGACAAGATTTTCGAGTTCGAGATCAAGACAAAAATGTACATTTCAAGATTTTTTCAAGACAAGACGATATTTCCTAAAATCTCGTCTTGCGGCATCCCTTTTAAATATAACATTTATTGGACATTACCATATTATCGTTGACACCAGGTTGTGATTTGGTAAGTGGAATTATAATCGACATATATTCGAACACTTTAATCATTGGGTACCACACAAGAAAATTTGTCTCTTGCGATAAGAATATCGTGAGTTTCCAAATTGCAGATGCATTGAGCTGACTATTTATCGTGAAATGAAATGCATCATCAATTATTTTAGCACGATTAATGACACTTACACCCTTATAATTTCCAGCTGTGTCATTTAATTGGTGTGCAATGTCGTGCAAGGTCATTGAATCATATTTGATTCGATAGTATCCTATTCATTAAAAAAAAATATTTTATTGAACTGTATTATAAATTTTCCAAGATTGACACTGAAAGAAATACTATTCTTCATTTATCTTCTTTTTATTAAATATCTATATATTAAAGAAACTTCATACATATATGTATGAAGAAATATATTGAAAATTACTGCATCTATAATATACATATTGTGTTTTTGGGTACATGCATTCCTACGTTTCATATATTGAGAACACTCATCATACATATTTTATTCATTATTATAGTGGAATATCGACTATCCGACTTAATGTGGAAATATTTGCAGAGAAGTATTTCTTACTATTTTCATAATTAAATAAAATGTATTGAATTTTTTATGTATATTTACCAGCTTGTTGAATGTTCACCATCCAAACTTCATAAAAAGGTAAAGTTGAGGGAAGATGGGCAGAATTATCGTTTGGTTTCAAACATGTCTTAAAATTTACATAAAGTGACGATATTTCCCTCAAAATTGTGGGTATCAGCCACTTTCCGTAATTCATTGCAATGTAACTTTGCGATAATATGTTGTTAACCTCGAAATATTTGTATGGTTCCCAGATTACAACAGGATAATGTTTGTACTGGAGCCAAGTTAAGAACTCACTCGATGATAAATTACAGTGATATGCTTCATTTAATACTTCTTTCATGGACCAAAAATTATAAGATATTTTTGAACTGAACGTTCTAAATTTAAAAAGTTATTGTTAATGATCAGCATAATGGATTAAAAATAGAAACGAGAGTTATAACTTAACTTATAAATACATAAAATTCTACAACACAATTTTATATCACACACGTAGAGATGAAAATCGCCTAAACTGATTTAAAAACTTAAAAATGTAGCCGCTTAGTTTTCGAAAATAAAATTAAGTTAATATATGAACGGACAAAAAATAAAAAAGACATGAACAAATGAAATTGAAAAAAAAATGTATGAAGTCGAAACGAAGGTATTATAAAATATTGCATATATTACGAAAATTTTTAAAAATGTTAAGAGCTATAAGAGTTGTTATATATATTTATTACAAACACACACACACACACACACACACGCGCGCGCGCATATATATAGTACAGGTATGTAATTAATTGTTATATTATCTTTACTCACTGTCTGCTTACATATACATGGATATTATTTCGAAATACTTCATCGGTAATAGCACTTTGGAACATCCGTAAAACAATCATTACTACAATAAGAAACATATTAATACATCGTAATTGAATTTTTTCCAACTAATCTTTTCCTTCGTTTTCTTTTATAATATACGTATGTGTAAATTTCTACTAAAAGGTTATTTAATTATGTTCACCTTTCATGTAACGAGGAAAACTGAAAATTGAATTAATATCCGACAAGTTAGTGGTTTTCACAGGATTCATATTAAAATGAGAATCCAGATGAAGAGATTCGTATTGATTCTGAATTATGAAGAGATCCAAAATTTCAGAATTATTAAAGCTCTAAAAATAAAGTTTCATAATTATGCATAAACGTTAATGTAAAAGCTATGTTCGCATTTGAGCTAACACAATATACGTGTGCATGTTTGTATATTATTATTAAAATCATTTTACAGTTTTCATAATTCAGTTTAGAAATAACGTGTTAATCCATTTATTAAAATGAGTTTTCACACAATTGTGACATTATATAATTTAAAAATTGTGATATTTATTTACATTTAATTGAAAAGGTTTTTAGGAGTTTACTTTACAAGAATTTTTACAAAATATTATTATTCCTACTTAAAAGTACATCGTCGCAAACTTCAGATAATATATAGATTTTGAAAAATTTATGATCTTACAGTCGGATCTAAGTTTCAAATATAAAAATGGTGTATATAACAAAGATATATCTTTCATATTGCGATATTAATAAATATAAATACCTTAACAACAGCTTCTTCTCCGAACATAGTAGCAAGAGCGTCGTGTAACCAAAAATTAGACCACCAAGCTGAACTGAGTAAGTTACTGAACCATTGATATGCTATTTTATGCGCTAATAAACGTGCGACTTCCATTTTGCGCGTAATTGGATCCAATGTTTCATCACAAATAAGATTGGCTTCCCTAAAAATTATTATAATTGGTTTAACATGCAATAAATTTTTTGTTTTTTTTTTATATAAAACGTATTTACTTGTTTTACATTTTTTGATATAATTTGGTTTTAATAATGTATATAAGATATTTGACATTTTAAATTATTTATAATTGTGTATATGGCAAATTACAATGAGACCACATTATTTGTATTTTATTTGATTCAGTTTGACATCAAATGTTGAATGTAATATCTTGTTAAATGTACACTTCCCTTAATAATTTTCTTAAAAAAGTGGATTTTGCTTTTCGTGTTTCTTAATAAAGTACTACAAATGTCTAACACTTGATATACAATGTAATTTGTATATTGTGACAGATGCAATTGTGAATAAAATTTATAAAAATATATGAAAGTGTTTTATAAGTAGATGTTTAGTCTCCTAAGAAGATATCACACAGTAAAATGGGTTATGGTAGATATACTGAATAAGTGAACCCCTCCCCCCTTAACCTTGACCTTGACATTTGTTGACATCAGGGTCATAGAGAAAGGCTCCCCAATTCGGTATAAATATCAAGGTTGCTTGTAAAAGCGTAAAAGACGTTTCCTAATTATTTCTATTTTTTATATAGTCTGTATTTATTTTTAATCATATAGATTCTTTTAGTTATTTATACATGAACTTTTCTATATTTTAAAATATTTAAGAGAAATTATTAAAATGTCAATGTAGCATACAAAATATTTAATACTTTATTCTAGCGTATTTTGGCATGGAATAATGTGAAAAATCTCGCAACTGTTAATTTTCTTGTTATCATATTCTGGTATTTTTATGCACAGTTGATGAAAAAACAGAATTGATTTTAGAAAAGAAATGCAATTGCAACTATTCCATATTTAATTTAAAATATTAATTGTATACGAATGATCTTATATGATAATGATAATTATTAAATATATAATTTAATCAATTTTAAATTTTTAATTGATGTAAAATATTTTTTCGTTTAACATATTTTATATTTAAACGTATACATTACGTATGAAATATGAGCCCCCATTTCGATATACCGTCTTGTCGAAAATTTGGAATTGAAATGTGATCCATTTTTGGAATATTTATCCCACCGAATTCAGATTTTAAATGCAGTGTAATATTATTTATGATTCTCCGTGCAAACTCAAATTTCGGACGACGTTCTTCTGAATCACAATCGCACCACAAAGTAATGTTTTTATTAACTCTAATGGATTGATACTCAGTCATGACTATCCCAATTTGGAAAGTGCTCATTGGAGGCGTAATATAGAAGTATGTGCGTAATGAATCTGTATAATTATCATAGGTTATGAACTTTGTCGGCATATTTGATAAAGCTGAATAATAGCGAGGATGTTTTATTGAAATGTTAAACGTGGCCTTTAATTGAGGTTCGTCCCAACAAGGAAATAATTGTCTCATTCCATTCCGTTCTTGAATGTGTGGAGCTATCAACAACCTGTTAAAATTTAATAATTATTATATTTTAAATATAATCATACAACAATGAATCTTTACAATTTGATTGAATTCAAACAATATCATTAAAAATTGATATAAAAATACATTTTTAAGGAAAATAATTAATAATTATATTATAAATTACATCATGTATATATGTATATATTTTTAACTATTTATCGTTTACTTACGTTACGGTATTTCCTTTGGAAACATTTTGAAAGATACTGTCTTCATGGTTTTCTATTAGATAACCAATAAATTTTAATTTGATTGTGTACAGACCAGGAAGCAGCTTATAAAGAGAAGGAAATTCTAGAATGTTCGTTATAGAGTCGTATTTATGTGCATTTAATACGTAAATTATGCCATTCTTTGTAGTGACATTTACATTTTCATAATTTGTTCGCAGTTTTATTTGATGCAAACTTATATTTTGAGTCGATTGGAGGATATTAATAGTTGTACTAGTTTCACCGCGAAAGAGAAATAAACTATAATTTAAAACATCATTATGTTTTAAATTAAATATATCTTTCCAAAGGAACTCGTAATAATCACTATTTTTGCTTATGTAGCTGAGTTGTATGGAATAGTGCACCGGTATCACGTAATTAGATAAATATTCGTCCTTTGGAATAGTAGAACTGTACAGTTCTTTACTATTAAGAGCAGCTATTGTCAGAATAAGTATTACGCTATTACTTATCTGTGCTAAATTCATGTTGCCTCAATTGTCGTTCTAAATATATATATCTGTTAGAAAGTTTAAAGAAATAATATAATAATGATATACTAATGATAATAATGCACATAATTATTGGACATGTTGTTAGAGAGAGAGAGAGAGAGAGAGAGAGAGGGGAGGAGGAGGAGGAGGAGGGAGGGGGGAGAGAGAGACGTTATTAAATTTGTTTTGTATTTGTAACCATATATATATGATTACATCTTCTAATAAGATTAACACTAAACATTTTTTAATTCAGTAATATTTTTAGCATTG
>NW_017298745.1:0-1693 GCF_001594075.2 Trachymyrmex cornetzi
CCAATCTTCATTCGATTGTCTTATTTCATTACTTTCACATTTATTCATATGTGTTTTTGTTTCAGCGTGACGATAGATTTGCGGTAATCCACAAACAAAAGATTTATCGCAAATTTTACAATAACATAAACTATCATCATCTGGCACTTCGCGTAACCAATGTTTAAATTCCTCAATATATAACCATTTTAATTGAAATGTTGCTTTAGATTTTTTTACTGCATTATCTTCATTATTCTCACATGATTTTTTAATATTATTTTTATGATACGTAGAGTCCGCATGTTTCGAAACATTTCTCGATTGACACGAAAATGTTTTATTGCATACACTGCAATAATAAAGACTATTATTGGATGGCACTCTACGTATCCAAAATTTGTATCGATCATCAGTAAGCCAAGCTTCTACAAAGCTTCGCTTACATTTTATGGATGGTTCGTTATTCATTACGATATTAATGAAAAAGAAATAAATAATTATAAATTAAGGAGTGTGGTGATGGGCTCTGTGTGTGTGTGTGTGTGTGTGTGTGTGTGTGTGTTAAAATTGTACTTACAAAAATTGGGAAAACTTTGGAAAGCTTGAGATTAACAGGAACGGCTACACAGGAAGAAGTGTGGAGTGTAAATGATGTATGTAGCGCAGTAGCGTTCCGAGAATAAGGGAAAAATAAACGTCGATCATTTCGATACTCGCAATTCGTAGAAATATATGGAGGCGCAGAGATAAGGGGAGAATGAGTTTTCCAAAACGCTGAAAAGGTGAAGACTGTCACTGAAGAACGTCGCTGGAGAAAATTTACGAGAACATGACCGGTTTGTTATAAACAATTTATTATTATCTGACTAGCATAGATTGAATACAGAAAGAAATTAATAATGATTTAATAGCGGTAATCTTTTGATGCCACTTTCAGTATAATATATCGTAGATTTCTGTTATTTTACTATTGAGCTGTAACTTTTGTATTAATATGAAGATGCATACATTTGTTTATTACCGTTGTATTTTTCAATATGTGGTGTTTTAATTACAGAAAAATGTGTTGTAAGGTATTCGTTTTTATGTGATGTTTTTCACAATACGCAGTGTGAAATATAAAGTGGCAAAACGATATAGAGAGTGGCACATCGAATGATTAACATTTTTTACCGATATTATTTCAGTAATGAATTAATACCGGTGTTGCTTATTTCTATACCAGTATTAATAAAAATATCGATATAATACCGATATTAAACTAATCCTGTTGCAAAATTCATATCTACTTTCGTAATATCATTACGCGATTGTCCAGTATAATAATATAATTTATGCAGTAATATACTACATTATTATCAGTATTATAAAAAGATATAAAAAGATGTGTATCTTGATCACTGAATATATTTGTAATTTTCAACACGTTTGATTGGTAAAATATACAATTTCTTGACTCTCTCTGAACTATAAATTTCTTATAAGAATTATCTTTAAAAGATAACATTTAAAGACACACAGAAGAATTGTATTAATTTAAAATAGGATACCGATTTGGTTTTGACTCTCTTTCATAGTTTATAAGTATTCTCAATTTCACTTCGTAAATGTTACCCACACAGGACAGAATATTTATATATTTTGATAAATGTTTATTAATATTTTTCGACATGTTATGTAAATATTCTATACATATTTTATATAAAGCTTT
>NW_017298745.1:4421-4989 GCF_001594075.2 Trachymyrmex cornetzi
TTATAGTTATATTAATAAATTAAATGTAATTTTTTACGTTTCCCTCCTGACGGGAGACTTCCACCTTCTCGCGGTTTCCGCTGAGCAACAATATGTACGTATATGTACATGAATGAAACTTCAATAAAAGTGAAAAGAATAAAAAACGGTAAGGTATAATTCAATAGTAAATCCTGGCTGAGGTAATATTTTTCGCAATAAGTTTTTTACTCAATTAATTTAGGGGGGATTATTTCATATATAGGAATGTCCGAATGTTTCGGCGCCCCTCATTGATTTATATTATTAACATCTTAGATTGATTGTGGTTAACGTTCGAACGGCGCACAGTCACATCTGAAATAATTAAATTTAAAAATTAAGAATTTGTATTGTATTTATAATATCTCTAACTTTAACCGATTATTGGCGTTTCTTGATATTTATCAATAGTAAATGTTCAAATATCGTTTAAAGTGCCAAGAATAATTTTTCAATAATTTTTTCCTCAAATACTATCAACTTCACAGAAAAATTGCAAGAGACAAAAATTATTTATTTTCTTCTCATAAAGTTCTGAGAATTTTTT
>NW_017298745.1:5152-12501 GCF_001594075.2 Trachymyrmex cornetzi
GATATTATTTGAGTAAAAAATTATTCAAGACCAATATTTTGCAATCTTTAGTAATTAATATCTTGTTAACTATTGCGAAAATTGCAAAATGATAGACTTTTCGACTCAGTTTAGTCCGTTCTATCTACACAAAAGTGATTGGCAGAAAAGTTCGGGATACTGTATTTTATCTAGAATGTCTCCATGCCTCTTGATGCACGCCGAGCGGCCGAGAGAACATATTTCGGTCGCTTGAGTGAAGCTACAAAAAGCGAAGGCAGGTTCTCTCTCGCTCTCAGCGCGCCGACAAGGTCAAACAATGAGAACGAGTGCGAATAGATCGACGATATAGTCGGCACGCTTCTAACTACGAAGTCACACGGACACGGGCTCGCGCATGTGTTGCTATCGGTTGTGCCAGCCCGCCACCTGATGGCGTTAGTCTCGATGTCGTAAACCGTCACTGGTGGCATCCCTGGCACTAGGGCCCACAGCGCCACCATCCTAGTGATCGGGCTGGCGCCAAGAATGGCGGTTGATAGAAACCGCCGAAAGGAACGACCTCAATCTCGAACATATCGCCTCCCTTGAAAGGGTTAAACCCTTTAAATTATAACATGACGGGCCGTCGTACTGGGCGGCGCTTAACCATCTACATAAAAAAAATCAAATCTGAAACTCAAAACGTAAAATTTAGTATTGCAAAAAACACAAACTGCTCATGTCCATCGTTATCATGTAATAATAAAAGGATACATTGCATAACGCTGCGCGTATATAAAGGACTGAATAATTAATCTTCCTTGCGTAACGGTAATACGCATATTTTGGTGATCGGTCTCTTGTATGTTCCCTTGGCTGTGCGAACTGAGACCACTCTAGGTATTCCATCCGTCCCAGGAAAAACGTTTTCTATTCGTCCAATTGTCCAATGGAGAGGTAACGAATCATTCTCCTGAAGCATGACCATGTCGCCAATAACCGGGTGCAGCCCCTTGGATTGCTGCCACTTAGTACGCTGCTGTAATTGCTGCAGGTACTCGCGACTCCATCGCCTCCAGAAATGCTGGAATATTTGGCTGACTCGTTGCCACCGTGAGAGTCTACTAGTAGGCGAGTACATGACATCTTGTTGTGGGACAGCGGTAAGAGAGTCTCCGACCAGGAAGTGTCCGGGTGTCAAATAGGATAGGTCATTGGGATCGCTGGACAAAGGTGTAATCGGGCGTGAATTTAAAACTGCCTCGACTTGGGTAAGCACAGTGTACATTTCTTCAAATGTTAATACGGAGTCACCGACGACGCGTTTTAAGTGAAGTTTCGTGGATTTAACCGCAGCTTCCCAAATGCCGCCAAAGTGGGGGGCGTGGAGCGATATGAAATGCCACTCGATGAGATCTTCCTTCAGCAGGTAGTTCAGTTTATCCTGATGGTCCTTACTGAGGAGCATATAATAAAGCTCCTTCAACGTGTTCGATGCTCCTTGAAAATTCGTTCCGTTATCTGAATAGATATGTCGTACCTTGCCTCGACGAGCCATAAAACGCTTAAGAGCGTTAAGAAATGCTTCGGTGGATAAATCGCTCACTAGTTCAATGTGAACAGCCTTCGTGGAAAGGCAGACGAAGGCTGCGACATACGCCTTTACTATCTTGGCGTTGCGAAGTTGTCCGGACCTTATGTGGAACGGGCCACAGTAGTCTACCCCGCTTCGTTCAAATGGTTTCGATGGCGTAACTCGGTATGCGGGTAACTCACTCATGATTGCTTCGCAGGCACGCGGATCTGCCTTGCGACAGATGATGCACTCCCTGATGCACCTCTTGACGCTATTTCTCGCTGATAGGGGCCAATACCTGATGCGAATGGCGGCCAATGTGGCTTGTGCCCCTGCGTGTAACTGCCTCTGATGCTCGTGTCGTATGACTAAGCATGTGAACGGATGGTTGGCTGGTAGTAGAATTGGGTGTTTCGCATCGCATGAGATAGTTGCCCTCTGCAAGCGTCCGCCCACTCTGATAATGCCAAGGTTGTCGATAAACGGAGACAAACACAATAATCTGCTTTGTCGTGATACGGTTCCTTGTGTTTTCAATACGTGAAGGTCTTGCTTGAATGCTGTCTGTTGAACTATTTTCACGAGGCGTAAATTGGAATTCAATAGCTCTTGTGTGGTTATGCGACCTACGGCTCTAACTCCTCGATTCCTTGCATTATTCACGAATCTCAGGCAAAGAGCTGTGATTCTGATTAGTTTACTCAGTGATGAAAATCTCTCAAACACGTTGGGCCGGTCCTCTGTGACATAGTCTTGAGTACGCGCCTTTGCTCTGGCAATTCGTTGGGTGGAACAGCCGGAATACTTGTGCACCAATTCTGAACTTCCCTTTCGAGCCATGGTGGACCAGACCACCAGAGAGCCGCATCGATTAAGATTGAGGGCAAAGAGCCTCTGGATACGTAGTCAGCTGGATTGCATTCTGTGGCGACATGGAACCAACTGCTTGCCTGAGATAGCCGATGAATTTCGCTGACCCTGTTGGTGACGAAGACGTTCCAGTTCTTGTCTGTAGCCCTTATCCAGTGTATCACTATTGTGGAATCGGTCCAACAGTATATCGCTTCTGGTTCGAAGCGCACTGCTCTCAAAATTTTGTCCATTAATTGTGCCAGCAATACTGCCCCGCATAGCTCTAGCCGTGGCAAGGTAATCGCCTTCAGGGGGGCAATGCGGGACCTTGAGCACAGCAACCGCGTGGAGATTTGACCTTGCGGGCCCGCGACCCTGAGGTAGACGCAGGCTCCGTATGCCTTCTCACTTGTATCAGAGAAACCATGGATTTGAATGCTGACTGCATTCTTGCATGCTACGTAACGTGGTACCTTGAGTTCGCCAACGGCGCTCAGCTGGGATGCGAACCTTGTCCATGCAGTGTGTAAGCTCATGGGTACGGTTTCATCCCATGCCAAATCAAGCTGCCATACCCTCTATATAAGAATCTTGGCTGCAAGCGTTATAGGACCTAAAAGTCCTAGAGGATCAAATATTCTTGATAGCACAGACAACATGCTCCGTTTGGTTATCCTGGTGTGATCAGAGGGATTGATATGATATTGAAGATCGTCGGTTTTTGTGTTCCAAAGCATGCCCAACGTAGACACCTCTTCGTTTGTGTTAATGAAGTGAATGGGCTCGCAGATGTCGGCATGAGGTACGTCCTCTAATAGCTTAGGGCAATTGGACGCCCATTTTCTGAGATGGAAACCTCCCGAGTTTAGTATCTTGATGGTTTCATTCCGTAGGACTCTAATTTCTTGCTCAGTATTGGCTCCTGACAATAAGTCATCGACATAGAAGTCATTGATGATAGCGCTCGAACCCACTGAGTAGGTTGAGGCGTATGTGTTGGCTAACTCCTGCATAGCTCTCACGGCCAGAAAGGATGCACATGCTGTGCCGTATGTCACAGTTTTCAATTCAAATGCTGCTATCTTTTCGCTTGAATCAGTACGCCAGAGAATTGTTTGAAGCGGTGTTTGCGATTCGTCTATTAATATTTGATGATACATTTGGGTAATGTCAGCCGTAATGACATACTGGAAGGTACGAAAGCGTAGTAAGATCGAGAACAGATCTTCTTGCAGAATGGGTCCTACTGAGAGGCACTCATTGAGCGAAATGCCGGTGCTGCTTTTACACGACGCATCGAACACCACACGCAACTTAGTGGTTAGGCTGCTGCCCTTTAATACAGCGTGATGAGGGATATAGTAGCGCGGAGTGAGTGCCATTTCTTGTTCGATGGTGATGCGTTCCATATGACCCAGAGCTAAGTATTCGTTCATGAAGAGTACGTATTGCTCCTTCAGCCTTGGTTGCTTGTGTAATTTGCGTTCCAAACTGAGGAATCTGTTCAATGCTGTATTGCGAGATTCACCAAGTTGTCGTAACTTGGCCTCCTTGACAGGCATTTGCACGATGAAACGTCCGCCTGCATTCCTTGTAGTAGTCTCGGCGAAGCGCTCCATGCAATTTCTTTCGTCAGGATTGAAAGACATTTTATTGGTGATGAACTCCATTTCCCAGAACTTGTTCACTGCTTGGTTGATCTGTTGATTAGTTGACAAGGTACAGACCTCGGACCCTACCGGACCATCATTGTATGTCTTGCCATCGACGATCCAGCCGAGCTGGGTCCTTTGTAGTATAGGTAGGTTCTGGTGGATGCGTATTTGTCCCACGCATAACAGTTGCCAAAACATCTCAGCGCCTATAAGCATATCTATGGAGCCCGGTATGTGGAAATGGGGATCAGCTAATCGTATGTTGCTCGGTATCTTGAAATTGTTGAGATTGACGTGCACCGGAGGTAGTTTTCCTGTGATACTGTTTAGCACATGACATTCAATGTTTTGCGAAAATGATGTATGAACGGATTTGAATTTTACGTTAACTGTATGATTAGAGTGTGTTTGAGACTTATCTATCCCTGTGACAGACATGTTAGCTCGGGTCCGAGCGAGCTTGAGCTCATTGGCAAGACTATTGGTAATAAAGTTGGATTGAGATCCTGAATCCAGTAATATTCGACAAGTATGCGTATTGCCGTGTTGATCATAAACATTGACGACTGCTGTGGATAATATAACCTGTTGGTACTTATCTGGAGTGACATGATGCGCTAAAACGACGGTGCCCGAATTGCTTGCTTGACTAAGTTGATTTGTAGATTGTGTGTCCGCCTGCGATTTCTCCTGTATGTGCAACAGTGTGTTGTGCTTCTTACTGCACGTTTGACATGTAGACGACCTACAATCCTTGGCTTGATGAGAGGCGGAACGCAGGCAGTTGAGACATAGTCGTCTGACTCTGGCTTGTTTGATCCTGTCTTCACATGACAACTTTAAGAAATTTGGACATTGAAAAATGTGATGTTTTTCTTTACAATAAGCGCAACAGACAGTAGAGGCGGATACATGAGAACTAGAGCTTTTATTAGGTTTACGTGAATTCGACGTCATTGTGTCATTGACGATCTTGCTGGATACGATTGCTATTGTTTTGCATTTTTGTGACAGAAAATCGGTGAGCTGCCTTAGTGTGGGCAACTCACCTGGCAAGACGTGATCCTTCCAGTCACTAATGAGATTTGAATCTAATTTTGTAATGATTAGATGGATAATGAGGTCGTCCCACTGATCAGCTGGCCTGCCCAAGCTAGTCAGGGCGTGTAAATGACGCAGCACGTCATCCACTAACTTTCTCAATGCTACATGATCTCTTTTTGGGACAACAGGCAGATTGAATAACGACTTGATGTGTTCTTGGGAAATGATAGATTTGTCGTCGAATCGTTGTTTCAATAATTCTAAAGCCTCGCGGTAATTATCAGAAGTGATCTGTATTGACTTGATAACGTGCGCGGCATCACCCTCGAGCGAGGAGATTAGGTAGTGGAAACGCTGAATGTTTGTTAGTTTTGGATTCAAGTGAATCATAGATTCAAACGTGTTGTAAAAGGGATACCAATCCTCGTAATTACCACTGAATTTAGGTATTGCAATTTTCGGTAAATGAACTTGACTGATGTCATGCACATAACCTTGATCGCGCGATGCCTGCTCGAAAATGCGTGATTCTAATGCGTTTTTTGTATATCACTCACACTCGCGGTTGCAAGGTTGCACGAAGAGGCTAACAGAGCGTCAATCTTACCGGCAGTGCAGAAATAACCTTCTTCGAAGTTCGCACATTCAGTTTCTTCTTCGATCTTGAGTTGGTCGACGTTTTCCAAATCATTCGAAAGCTCCAAAAGCTCGACAATTTGCAGTTGCAATTCATTGAATTGACACCAGTAAGTGGTGAATTTCTCCTTTCGCTGCTTTACGTATGCAATATCCACTGCTTGTGGATCTATGGTGTCTATGGCGTTCCGCGCGCGCGTGCACTGCGCCTTTATTGCGGTTCGTTTGGCTTTGAGTGCCTTTAATGCTTTCGCCGACATGACGAATGACAAGAAAAGAAACAATGTTAGAAATGGGAAAACCGATGGAAGGAAGGTCGGAGACTTACCTCGCTGCTATATTGTGCCGTGTGCGACACGAACGAAACCTTTCCTTATGAGGACTATGGCGACTTGCCGTATATCAATTTTACGAGGTATCCGGCTCGAAGGACCAATGTTGTGGGATAATGGTATGACTCGCTTTTTGAATGACGGATAACTCGTTTGCTATGGTCGAACTCTTCCCTTTATTGATACAAAAGAGCTCGTACAAGGAGAACTGACTGTTCGTTACATTTTTGCTGCTTACTTTCTTCTTAGAGAGCGCGGGAAGTGGAAGGGGGGAGACTGAGTGGGGCCAACAGACGAGAAAAAGAGCACTAGGGCCCACAGCGCCACCATCCTAGTGATCGGGCTGGCGCCAAGAATGGCGGGTGATAGAAACTGCCGAAAGGAACGACCTCAATCTCGAACATTCATAATATCACAATCAAAAATTAACATTTGTATTTTATAATATAACTTTCACGTTTATCCCATATAAAATACCTACTTGATTAAAAATAAGGCTAATTATAAACATTTTTCTGTGTGATATTAAGTTATTAGATTTCATGTGATGTAATTGTGATATCCAAGTTTAGTTCTAATGTTCTTTAATAATTTTATTTAAATCTTATTTTATTTGTGACTACACACAATAGTAAGTAGGTATATTTTACTATCAAGTTTGTTAGGGGGGTTTTGGCGAACAATAATAGCGAAATCCGATATAATTCAATTCTTTCTTCTTCTTCCTTTGGTTTCCCCTTGATTGGTTTTCCGACTCAAATTTAGAGTCACAGTACCATGCAAAAATAGCGGATCTTTCGATTCAATGAATAACTTTTTCGGGGAGCAGAGGTCTCAAGACGTATGTTCAATAACTCTTCTCTGAGGTTAACTTGGAGATCTTGACAATGCTTTAAACCCACAAAGCTAAAAGACTCCAGACTCAATTCAATTCTTTACTTCTGGCAGAGAGAAACATGAGAGAGGACATGGCGGACTTTTTCGCGTGACAGGCGAAATCGCCGTACGCTAGCGACTCCAATTTTAGAAATTGATGTGAACAACGTATCACATTTTCGACACTATCGGTAAAATCGTCGATAAATTGTACTACATCAACAAACTGTGAATAAAGATGATATTGATATACAAAAAAAGTTTCTTTTAATCAGATGAGGTGTTTCTTATAGATTTTTGGATGCTGAAAACGATACGGCAAGTTAAATTTCATTAACACGTCAGATTTTCGAAATAATTGGAGTTCAATGTGCAAAAATGACTCTTTTGTGATATAAATGTCTTATTTGTAAAAAA
>NW_017298745.1:17743-18065 GCF_001594075.2 Trachymyrmex cornetzi
ATATCATATGATCACATGATTTATTTTGATATCATGTGTGTGCGTATGTGTGTGGGCGTGTGCGTGCGCGCTATGTGCATTCATGTGTAGTATATACGTCTGTTCATGTCATAATCGCACGCGCGTTTATCGTTATAGATTCCGCATAATGAATAAATAAATATATGTATATATATATATATATATATATATATGCGTGTGTATGTATACATATATATATATATGTGTATATCGGTAGTCATAAATTAAAAATTATAAAATATAATGATTTCATTGTCAAAGGCGAAAAATTTGGTATCTTAGAAAGATTCTGTACTTGAAT
>NW_017298745.1:19095-37223 GCF_001594075.2 Trachymyrmex cornetzi
TTTTTTACAAATAAGACATTTATATCACAAAAGAGTCATTTTTGCACATTGAACTCCAATTATTTCGAAAATCTGACGTGTTAATGAAATTTAACTTGCCGTATCGTTTTCAGCATCCAAAAATCTATAAGAAACACCTCATCTGATTAAAAGAAACTTTTTTTGTATATCAATATCATCTTTATTCACAGTTTGTTGATGTAGTACAATTTATCGATTTTACCGATAGTGTCGAAAACGTGATACGTTGTTCACATCAATTTCTAAAATTGGTGTCGCTAGCGTACGGCGATTTCGCCTGTCACGCGAAAAAGTCCGCCATGTCTTCTCTCAGGTTTCTCTCTGCTTCTGGCTGTATCACAAAGCGTACCGCGTACCGACCATACCATTAACCAACTATATCTAGCCGTACCACTCACTACTCACACATGCGCACGACCCCCACGCTGCTATCTCTCATTCTAGATGGCGCTACTTACTTATAACAACGCGCGAATTCGAGCAGGCGCCTAATACAAATAGTTAAAGTGTAAATAAAACGCTAACAAAGTTCATTACTTAATTACTACATACAGTACATATAATACATGAATATAATTATGTTAAAATGTTAACATTTCAATAATTTTATTTTCATAAATTATATAAAGATATTATTTTGTTTATATTTTTCCCTGAAACTTCTTATAATATATTAAAACAATATGAACATATCATAATAAATCTTTTTTTACTCATAAAAAGTATGTTTTTAACTTAAATTAATTTTTCGTCATCTTATCCATTACTAAAAGTCATCTTACCCACATATGGGGGTTAGGTGACGAAATTATTATGTCCTTAAAAAAATTAAATTTTAAATAATTGTAATTTATTTAACACAACTTTATAATTTTTACAAATGATAACTAAGACTGTAGTGAACTTGAACAAAATTAAATCAGTCTTTTTACCTCATCACAGAAATTAGGAAATATCAACAAACCTTAAGGTCGTCTTCTTACCCCCCTTTCCCCTATTCCACCTTGAAGGTCTCAAAATCATACTTTATTTTGGGAGTTGATTACTAAAAAACTATACACAATAAGAAAAATTTTTGTATATATATTATATTTGTTACTCTTATTTTAGTGCACAAAATGTGTAATAATTCTATTCTTGACAAACAAAATAGCAACGCTACAGCACATTTTTCGGAGGCCTGCGCGTGATGAAGACATCCACGATGGACAGCAGAACGGGTCCAAAATACGCTGTATCAAAAATTGATCAACTATTTTCAATCTGCATTAAATTTACTAGAGAAATAGCCGTCCAATTAAAAAAATATTTAAAAATATGAAAATAGTGCATGCGTGAAAAAAGAAGTTCAATTTTCACGTAAAAATTCAATATAAACGTACGAATTACAAAAAAAGTATATTTAACTTATAGGAAATAAATGCCTTTAACGATCTAACTAGGTCTTAAGTGCTTATATAATTCTATGTGAATTTATATACTACGTATGTAGACCTCTAAATTGCGCGCCGAAATCATTTTTCAGTCTTGAAATACAAATTCTACTGAATTGCCGCAGTAATATCATGAATTAAGGGAGTACTACTAGTACTTGTCGGATAAAAAAAATCGATTTTTTTTACATTTTTTTCAATCCTTATAGTCTGTAGAATATCTCTGTAAAATTTTATACAAAATTCGTAATATTAACGAAGTTATAATAATTATTAAGTTATAACAATTATTAAGTTATAACGTTCTGACAAGCGGGCGTCTTACGAATCTAAAGAGGCAAGGATTGCTAGGAGAGAAGAAATGGCTGCTCAACACGATGAATTTGAAACTGGTATAGCCGACTAAGGGTAAATTACTGAAATTACTCATTATTCACCTCGAAAATGCATGAGAAACTTTTTAAACGCGTTTTTCTCGAAACGACTTTTTTCAAATCGGACGTGTATTTTTCTCAAGAACTACTGGGCTGATCAACTTGCGCTTTGGCACATACATGGTGTACATATTAGACTATCGTTTGAACCTCCATCTTTTTGATACCTTCAAAATTACTATTTTTCCGGATCGCAAGAAATGAATATTTTTTAGTAAAAATTGAAACACTTTTTTTCAAGTGTCATCATTTTGTCAACTTTTCTTCCAATTATTTATTAGAGGGCCGAACGATAACTACATTTATAAAGAATAAAACAAAAAAAAATTTATTTGTTTCAGATGACGAGGATGGCAGCAATCATCACGCCCGATAAAAGCAAATTTTTTAAACTTGATCTGTGTATTTATTTATATCTTTTATAATTAAGGGGGAAGCCTCATTTAGAATGCCGAAAAAACGACGATTTTCGCGAATTTTTTTCTCAGCAACCATTAAGCGGATCAATACAAAATTTTAAGGTTGTTTTATGACATCTATAGACAATACAAAAATATTTTTTTTATTTAAAAAACGTTATTTTACATTGTTAAATTTTAATGTTTATACCGCCGTGCAGCCGAAGTTGTCATTTTGTGTAACGTCTAGCGGATCTAATTCTTATCTGAAATAAAAAAACCAAATTTTTTATTAATCTTCATGAAATTTTATCCTAAATGAACTAAGAAAACCAAGAAAAAGTGCAGAATTAAAGAAATTGTATGAGTTTAAAAAAAAAGTTACAATTTTTACGAGAAATTTTTTACTTTGTAAAAAAACAATTGCTTAGTTACATTTTTTTAAAAACGTTTTTAGTTCATTGAGGATAGTAGGTTATTAGCTAACTAAAAAGCTTTGGAAAAAGTAAATCGGTCAAATAGTTGAGACCGGGGCTGATTGTCGTACGGGGTTGATTGTCAAAATGCTTATAACTCAAACAAGACACGGCAGAAAAATCTCTTTTTTTGACTGTAGATAACTGATATAATATTAATTTGTTGTGTAAAATGGTTTGCACCATAAGCACTGTATATATTATTTGTAGCGATTTTTGAGAAAATGAAGTTGGTGAGTAAATTTTTATAATCACCCATTTTGTTGTCTGACAAGTCTTTGGCATTATTAATCGTAATATCCCTGTAGAAAATAACATATCTTAGAAGATCTTTGCTACAATTAAGTAATCATTATTAACAAATGTCTAAAAAAAGGCTTGAAAGAATCTATCAATAATAATAAAAATAAGCAAGCCCATCAAAGCCAACATCAGTTATTCGGATGTACAATTTATTTTCGTGTAATTAAACAAATCATATCAAAAATTAATTAATATACGTTTCGACTCCTATTTTTGGGTCCTTATCAATATAATATAACCTAAATCCGCTTACATATTATACGCAAATTCCAATAACCGATACAGCTCATTCTTCTTTATCCAATTTCCAAGTTAGCTGTGTACGAAATAATCACATCAATATAGCAACGCACACCGGTATTGTAATTAATATAAATCCAAAATTACATATACTAAACATACAATCAAACCGGTACACTAATACTAAAAAATTGAAGTTATAAAAATTAAAAATTACGTATACAGTCATATTCGTTACATCGAATTGGAAAGAAAACTTATACAAATATATGAATTGTGATTCAAGTCATAAACAATGCGTTAATAATAACGCAAAAATATTATTAACGCATTGTTTATGACTTGAATCACAATTCATATATTTGTATAAGTTTTCTTTCCAATTCGATGTAACGAATATGACTGTATACGTAATTTTTAATTTTTATAACTTCAATTTTTTAGTATTAGTGTACCGGTTTGATTGTATGTTTAGTATATGTAATTTTGGATTTATATTAATTACAATACCGGTGTGCGTTGCTATATTAATGTGATTATTTCGTACACAGCTAACTTGGAAATTGGATAAAGAAGAATGAGCTGTATCGCTTATTGGAATTTGCGTATAGTATGTAAGCGGATTTAGGTTATATTATATTGAAAAGGACCCAAAAATAGGGGTCGAAACGTATATTAATTAATTGTTGATATGATTTGTTTAATTACACGAAAATAAATTGTACATCCGAATAACTGATGTTGGCTTTGATGGGCTTGCTTATTTTTATAGTAATCATTATTCTGACTAAGTTTGTGAATACAATCTCTTTTATTAAAAATGGCTAAGTGGGGTAGATTGACCAAAATGAGACGAGATTAGGTAACAATTAATTTTAATATCTTTAGAGGACACATTTTCAGAGAATATACTTACAAATATATTATATTTCATATAGATATATATTTTTTCATTTTTCATTTAGAAATTATGGTACAAAAACAAATTATGTATTTTATGATTAAAATAATTATTTTATTTGTATTAATACTATAATTACTATTATTTCTTAAAATATAGAACTGATATTAAAATAAAAATTGTGTTTTTTATATGTGTTGTTCACAACAAATATGCTACTGCCAATCCTAGAACGTGTGACAATCAACCCATAACACGGGGTTAATTGTCATATTTTCGCAGCATTATTTAAAATTAAATAACTTATTTTTATGATATGATGAATTCACGAGTAATATTTTTTTTAATACTTAAAGGATGTAGGTATATTTTAACGTATATAATATTTCAAAATCAGGCATCCACTTTTTTCTAAAAATCAATAATCAAAAACTGTGACAATCGGTCCCGGTCTCCCCTACTTTTTTTTCAGAGACGTTACACAAACTTGAAAAACGTGATTTTGAGAAAAATGCGTTTAAAGTTTTCAATACAAAAAAATTATAGTTATTGCAAACTTATAGCAATTAGATGCTAATCTGCCATGTCAGGCACATACATTAAGCCTTCCGCTTCTTCATACGATTGATGCGCGTTTAGACTGTTCATTCATTGCTTTTGGATACTTTTGTCGTTTTCGAATGTCTTCTAACGTCCAAACTAACTGAAGTTCGACCGTATACCTGCGTGAAGCGTTCCTATTCCATCAGCTGTATCTATCGAAATACTTCGAATTTCGGTTTATTACTTTAGGAACTATATTTTCATGAGTTTTACTATCGATTTATGAAAAAAAAAATCGAAAATTTTGAATTTGTAATCCAGGATCCCCCCTTAACAATAGAACGCTTTGTAAAAATTTGAGATAGTGTTTCAAATATAGATAAATGTAAAATACATAACATTAGCTGTATCGATTTAACCATTTTTACAAATTTAATCCCAAAAATCGTGTTTTTGAACAGAAAACGAGTAGTCAAAGTAGAATACCGCCTTAAAGTTAGAGTTTACGTTTGAAGACAGAAAAATTATTTCGGCGCGCAGTTTAAAAGACAACATGCGTAGTACATAAATTTACTCAGAATTATACAAGCACTTAAAATCCAGTTAGACTGTTGAAGGCATTTATTTCCTATTGAATTAGATAAATAAAAGTTTTTTATATGTATTACAGAAATTTAAATTTAAATCTTTTTCCAATTTTAATTATCTAAATCTATAAATTACACATTTTTTTCGTAAAACTTTTCTGTATGATTGCAGACGCGAATGTGCAATATGTTATTATACATATATATTATGATAGGTAATTTAAATTATATATATACGAGGGTCGTCTGAAAAGTTTTGAGCCTCATCATGAAGATAGCGTTACTCTTCAAAGCAGTGGCGTAGCGAGAAAAATGTTTTGGGAGGGCCTGTAGAAATCAGTTTTTTAAAATGTTCTTTTTTATATTTTTTTTAGTGACACATTTGGTAAGCATATAAACAAAAAAGTTTCGTTTAAAACAAAATAAATTCAATAGTAAAAAAGTTATGATAATTTATATACATATCGTTGTAATGTCGCGTCAGACATTTCGCTGACGCTGCATATAAATTGTCATAATTTTTTTACTATTACGTTTAAAGATCTAAAACTTTCCAGAAAACTTTTTTCGTTTACATGCCAAATACAAAGGACAATCAACACATATATTTTTAATACATAATAAACGATATTTTTGCTACCTAAATTAAATATGAGAACTATACCAACAGGATTTAATTTCCTCTCTCAAAACAAATTGATATTTATGGTTCAACAATTTTTTTACACATTCTTATGAAAGTGTTAAAATTATTCAGAATTTCGGAGGGGGCTGCAGCCCACACAGCTCCCCCTCTGACTACGCCACTGCACAAAACTCATAGTGCAATTAATTCAAATTGTAATGGTGTAGCAACCGCAATGAACACCACAAACCGACTTAACACTAAATTAGCAATAATTGATAAAGCGCAAAATGGACACTTTAATTGGAAAGTGACAGGAAACGCTTCAAACAAACATTGCAGAAGCCGTTGTAACCGAGAACAAAGAGCGAAGGCTCTACGTGTAAAACCATTTATAAAAACGAGCGATCGCCGTTCGTTGCAAGTAAGCGCGCGCCTGCAACTGCAAGCCATGCAGTACAGAGGCGGAGTTCACAAGGGGGCCCTGTCAACATCTAACTCCTCGAAATTTAAGTTCTAAGATGCTTAAATTAACGAAAATTAAAACGATAGAATGTTCTAGATGGATCTTCATAAACAAGTATAAACGGTAACGGGTCAACCCTCCTTGTCTCTCAGCATCATCCCTAATAACATTATATAAACGGCGCCCGGTGTGGGCCCGGAGAGTTCGATAGTTTTCTTCGAGTACGGTTGATCGCATATAGAGTGATTCTTAAATTTTCCTCAAGTGTGGTTGATCGCAGTCCAGAATTCGGCAAAATTCGTCTAACAAGTTGATCATGGTACGGAAAAAGGAGTTCACAAAAATTTTCCTTTTGATTCTCTTTTCGTTCACTTTCGCGTTGAGTATGTGCGCTCCGATTCTCATTTGGTTGTTGCTGCTCCGGGCCGACATCCCATAGACGAACTCTGCCGGGGCCACATCTGATAGACGACCACTCTCAAGGCGATCAGAGTGAGTTTTATGTCACACCTCGACATCCGAATGACGCGGAGTTGCGAACAATCTTGTTACTCGTAGACTTAGAGACAACTCTACGTGAAATATTGGTTAACGACGCGCAATACATCAATACATAGCGAGTCGAAATCGCAAACCTTGTAACTTTTTCTTTTATATATATATTTTTTGGTTTCTGTCGTGCGTTAAGTTAGCGAATGCGTACCGCCAACTACCAGTACATTATTCTTTTGAATGTAACCGGAGCGATAATCTTCCTCCGTCGCTAAAGTGTACTCAAACCCGAGAGTTAAAATTAAATCTCTTCTTTCGTAAAACCTTTTTTGTTGTTTTTTTTCTCTCTATTCCCGCAACGAATCGTGCCTCATTCATTGCGAGGTGCCTGCGTGTCATCGTGCTGTATGTACCGTTCAGTAGCTCGTCTGTTATCACACATGCATATCAGTGCCGCGTAACCATCAAGCGACGTCCCACAATCTTGACCCATAACCGAGCGGATACGGGATCCTGCCTTTCTTTAAGATTCTGTCCGAGCGAGCGTCAGCCGCGCTGCGAGGACGTCCTACTCTCTGTCGTCGTGTAGCTCACACCGAGCTCTGGCTGCCGTCCGAACGGGGCGCAAGGGCTCACATCGAGCTCCCCACCGTTCAACTTTCTGATCTCACCCCGTCGCTCACGAGCTAACTTTAGACGCCACTTTCGTTGTTTTGCCCACCGACTACTCGGGGGTGACCTATAGCGGTTTGATTCACAGATGCCTCGAGTACGCCGCGCCGGTCGGGAGCAAACGTTAAAAAAATTGGTCCGCGAATACCATAATTGGGCGGAATTCGACCCACGGGAATTTACAGATCCCCGTACCGTGCAGCGACCAGGGTTTTACCACCCCGTGTCGGCCAACAACGCGGATCCCTTCCCCCGCGCACAGATCTACGGACCGCCTGAAACCGCGAATAACGCGAATCGAGACGGTCACTGGAGTGTTTGAAGTAGTGACATTCGAAGGAGCTCGGTTGCTCCTGTGTACCGACATCAATAAAATACAGCGATTGAAATAACTTGACACTCTTTCAAATTTTTCTATTATCCTCTCGTCACCCCATTGCCGACAATCGCCGTCTTACGCTACCACTTGATTCGCGCCTATGCGTGAACTTGTAGAGCGGGGACATCGAATGCGCACTCCGTGTCCCGTGCAATTAAAATTGCAGACGTGACAGTGGACGAAAATGTTAAAAATGCTCCAATTGCTGTCAAATTTGGTACTTAGGGGCTGTAGAAAGTTGACCGAAGAAAGTCATGTAGATGGACATTCACGAGAGGACATCTGCACCTTCTCCATATATTTTACTCTATATATATTTTTTTTAATACTGGGTCCCGCGCTATGTTCTTACTTACCTTCGGATCCAAGAAACCGCATCAATTATATAAACGTGTTTTTACAGAATAAAACGCTACTCATTAGAACGCGTGATTCTCGAGATTTATAAGAGTCAATTCCCATTCCTCCTCACTCCTCGTTTCTGTTAACAGCGTTTACAACATTTCTGGCGACCGACGACACGACATTGAGGTAATATCAGAAGATAATTTTGGTGAGTGAGAGGAATGGAGAAGTTAAAGAAAACGCGTAAGGCTTTAAGAGCAGCGTTTACACGTACATTCTCTCGATTGAACCAGTTAATAGAGGAAGAGAATGTCGATACAGTGAAGCTACAGTTAATGTTCGAGGTCTTTAAAAGCAAAGTGTGCGAATTAGACGAGCTTGGTCAACGGCAAGATGCGGAAGAAATTACTGAAGAAATCTTGTCAGAGGAAATAGAGAATACAGACGAATATCGTATCAAGTATCAAAGGATAAAGGTTAGAGTAAGTCGTATTGTAGAAGCCCCTTTGCAACATACAAATGAGTCTCTAAATATGATCGCGACGCTTCCACATACACAAGACAAAAGATTTAAGTTGCCAAAGATAGAGTTACAAAAATTTAATGGTGATTTGAAAGATTGGCTAAAGTTCTGGAGCTTGTTTAAAAACATACATGAAGACGAGTCTCTCTCAAAAGGAGACAAATTTCAGTATCTTGTACAGGCCATAGTAGAAGGTTCGAAAGCTAGCGAACTTATTAACAGTTTTCCTCCTACAGCTGAAAATTATGATAAGGCAATTGACAGGCTCAGAGACCGTTACGATAAGAATGATTTGCTAATTAAAGTGTATGTCCGCGAATTACTCAAACTAGTACTTAACACATTCAAAGTAGGAAGTAAAATAACTATAGCCAGCCTTTACGATAAAATTGAGACTCAGTTGAGAGCGCTCGAATCTTTAAATGTAACGACAGAGATGTGTGCAGCCATGCTATATCCATTAGTCGAGTCAACTTGCCTGAAGATTTGTTAAGAGTATGGCATACAAATTCTTCTTTGTCGGGTACTAGCGATGCCAAAGATCGACTGACCGAATTGATGGACTTCTTGCAAAAGGAAGTGGCAGCAGAATATACTGAGAGAATAGCCATGGCAGTACAAGGATTTGACGACAAAGCAGTTTCCAAGGAGAACAAAGAGTCAAAGAGAAAGCAAAAACTACAATCTAATGAAGTAATCTCAGCGGGTGGACTTATTAATGCAAAACCATCAAGGGGTAGAATGCATTTTTTTTGCAGTGAGAAACATGACAGTAGCTTGTGCATCAAAGTGAAGACAATGTCTTTCGAAGAGAGACAGAAAATAGCGAGGAGTATGAACGCTTGTTTCAACTGTTTAAAGTTGGGTCACAGCTTCAGGAGATGTTACAAGGAGTCATGTCCCTGATGCAGAAGACAACATGTACTGTTAATGTGTCGTAACGATAAAGAATAAGGTAGAGGACAAAGTGGATAGGCAAAATTTAGCGAGTCTATCTAAGGAGCCTGAGGTATTTCTACAGACGTTACGAGTCTGTCTGATTAATACAAGAGTGGAATTGCAGGTACGTGCAGTTATAGATATCGGTTCTCATTACTCGTATATTTCAGAACGAGCTAAGAAACTTCGATATGAATCGATGGGAAAACGTACAATGATTCACTTATTATTTGGAGGAATACAGACTCGACCGTAAGAGCATCAATATTTCGATATACACTTACGTAGTCTAGATGGATCCTGTGATTACGAATTCATGGCCTATCAACAAGATACCATTTGTCAAGACATTCCAAGGGTGTCCGAAGGATCATGGATAGAAAAATTACGATACAAATCGGTAACATTATCGAACTATGAACATACTGATAATTCTATCTCTCTTTTGATAGGTGCTGATGTCGCAGGTAAAATACCAGAAGAATTGTTAATCTCAAGCGTGAAGTCACCGCTATCGAAACACGTTTAGGATAGACATTACTGGGTCAAACTCCACGATGTAAGAAGCAAAAGAAGGACACGGTACTAACCGTTTTGTCCATGTACGCTCAAGATGCCAATATAGCTGACTTATGGAATCTTGACGTTATCAGTATAGAGGATCCTATCCGAAAGTCCTCGAAAGAAGATCACTTACAAGAAGTTTTCTACCGATTCCGTGATACGATTAAGATTAAGGAGACTGGCAGATACGAGGTGTTTTTGCCTTGGAAAGAGAATCATTCACCTCTTTGCGAAAACCGAGAAATCGCCGAAAGAAGATTAGGAAATACTATAATAAAACTTTGCAATGATGGACTGCTTCATGTGTATGAAAAGGTTTTCAATAAATGGCTTGAAGAAGGCATCATTGAGGAGATTCCTGTTGAAGAATTGAGCTCTCCTGGACCTTATTTATCTCATCGACACGTTGTTAAGGAAAATAGTACCACACGTATACGTCCCGTCTTCGATGCCTCGGCTACAGAAAAGGGTAAATTCTCGTTGAATCAATGTGTAGAGGCGGAGCCCAACTTTATTGAGCTTATACCAACGTTACTTTTACGATTTCGTGAGAAACGCATTGGAGCCATTATGGACATAAGAAGAGCGTTTCTACAAATCAATATAACTCCTAAGGAACGAGATTATGTGAGATTCCTTTGGCAATGGACCTCTGATAACAAAATAGTAACTTACCGACATTGTCGAGTAGTTTTTGGAAACACCAGTAGTCCTTTTCTGTTGGAGGCTACTCTCAACTATCACTTGAAACAAGTTTTTGAAAGGACTATCGATGAACAGGCAAAATCTATAATCGAGAGGCTTGGAAAATCGCAGTACGTTGATAATTGTATTAAATACAATATCTATGTATTAAATACAAATAAATTTAAACTCGCTACTATTATCTAGCATTCGTGGAATAAGCCTTTCAAACTAAACTATTTTCTTACGACTCACGGTTTCTTTATTATTTGTTGATAATTGTGTTACAAGTGTCGAAACAGAAGAAGAAATGAATTCTTTCAAGACGATCGCGATCTATGGCATGAGCGTAGACGGTTTTGGTCTACGCGAATGGGAGCTCACAGATGAACGTAATCCTCTCCATGAAACGACAGTCCTGGGACTGACTTGGAATAAACAGGAAGATGTCTTGATGCTTTCACATATAGCTCTATAGTAAGAAACTCCGAACAGAATTACAAAGAGAGAAATTTTATCCTCTTCACACAAAAAGTCTATGATCTGCTTGAATTTATTTGTCCTGTAACTCTCTACTCTAAGTTGCTTTGGAGGAAATTATGGGAACAAAATTTTGATTGGGATAATGAAATTGAACTCCCGATAAGAGAAGCATTTTTGCAATGGCTACGAGAATTGGGGAGTTTATCTCAACTAAAGATCCCTCAGTGGATATTTGGCAACAATGAGTCTACTTTATCTTTACATCTTTTTGTCGATGCTAGTCAAGAGGCATATGCTGCGGTAATATTTGTCAAAGTTAAAATGAAAGATAAGTTTGATGTACATTTAGTGCAAGCTAAGAATCGTGTAGCACCAAAGAAAATGACCACAATACCGAGATTAAAACTCCTAGCAGCCTCGATAGGAACTAGATTAATGCGGTTCACATTAACTACATTGCGAAATTCTCAAGTCGAAATTTTTTACTGGACTGACTCGACGACGGTACACTATTAGAAATGTTCTTAAATTTCATTAACTTTTAATGTACATTGGTGAATAAAGTTTAATTTCTCTGTAATTGAAAGGACTATTAATGCACATGTTAATGAAATTTAAGTTTACAGTAACTGAAAAATTAAGTGTAATGAAATTAGTTTGTAGTACATTAAATTTCAATACGCTTAACTTAAAAGTTAAGCATATTGAAATTTAATGTACTTTTACATTTACGAATATTAATAATATTTTAATTAACTCTAATACTATTAACGCTTAACGTTTAATACGTTTACGTTTCTTACATGTCATTAATTTAAATTACTTTTCAGTTACAGATCTCGTACTTTTTTCATTAACGTGTAAATTAATTTCTATAATAATGTGTTTATTAATTTCAATACACACGTTCATCACATTTAAGACTACTGTAATTTAGTTTTTATTTACATCATTCATTACATTTAATTTCGTGCATAACCTCATGCTTCCTTTACATGTTAATTAAAATTCATTGAGAAATTTCTAACAGTGCAGATGAAAGTGTAAATTTTTAAAGCTTTATATTTTTGAGAATATGCTTTATGTATGTCCACCTTGAACTGAGATTTTGAATAATATATCAGTTACTTTTCTTATGGTAATTACTTATGGTAATATATATTGTTACACAATAATTTCAATTTTTAAATGTTTACATTTTTGAAGTCACCCTTTTTCTGAGATATTTTGGAATAATAGCTGGCATTGCAAAATCCACATTTACTGTCATCTTTTCTGTAGCGATTATTAAATCAAAACTAATAGAGGTTATACCTCTTATTTTCATTTTTACGTAAAAATGAATTTTTATTGCAAAAATGAAAATAAGAGGGATAATCTTCAATGGCCTTGTTCTTAACGAATGTTATCCAGGACATGATTATGAACAATATTCGAGAGGTTTTAGCCGTCCGTCGGACACCTTGCGTAATGCTAATGTCGGAGATACTGTAACTTTCAAGCCTTATAACTCGAAAAATATTTAATGAAAAAATATTTTTATAGTATTTTGAATAGCTCTTGAAATGAGCTATAAGACTATGTAATAAAAAGAGGGGCTTCTGTTTAAAAAATTCAACTTGACTTTCATATGATCTTGCAGACTACACTCAACCTTTTATCATCAGTTAGGTAGATTTTTTTAGTCCTACAACTTTGCTTCTATATATTTTTCACTAGAGTTGATCGTTTTCGAGTTATTTTAGCGTTTCCAGACTTTTTGAAGACCCTGTATATGCAGATCTTCCTAGTATTCTTTTAGTATTTCATGATCCAACTTGCGTTAGATGTAAACAAACTATTAATTTTGAAATCCATCGTTTATTAGAAACATAATGAATTTCTTTGCAGAGCGTTTAAACGACCTATTGTATTATTTTTAGAAGGTTTCCCAAGATTTTCTGGATAAATAAGTATTTTTTCATGAATCTACGGACTTCTAAAATGACAACTGCATAAGTTTTAAAGGTGTTCATTCAGGGACAATTTTGACCATTTTTACACTCCCTCCTTTTACATGACGCAAAGAATAAAAGAATTTGGTACATCCCAATAGGGAAAAAACATTTTTTTAACGTTTTTTTAAACCTTTTTAAAAACTTTAAAAAAACATTTAAAAATACGTTTAAATAACGGGATTTGTCAATATTTTTTCATTTAAAAAACGTTTATTTAAACGTTAATAAAACCATTTATTTTATGTTAAAAAAACATTTTTTTAATATTTAAAGGAAATGTTTTTTAAGGTTAAAAAAATGCTTTTTTAAGATTTGATAAAAATGGTTTTATAATGATAAATGTAACGTTTAAAATAACAAGAAAAATCCCCTTTTTTTCATTAAAGAAACATTTATTGAAACGTTTAAATAACGTTTTTTTAATTTTAAAATTATTTGAACAAAATTAGAAAAAATATTGTATGACGCAGAATATTTTTTTAATTTATTATTTTTTATCGATAGTACATTTAACCTTAGACAATCAATTTTATTAATTAATAGTAATTTTTAATTATATTTTCATCTTTTTTAATTACCGGGTTTTGAACTTCGGATCTCAGGGTTATGAGTCTCATCCGTTACGCCACTTATAATTGTCGATGGACACAGTTCTTATTGTCCATAAATGATACACTTAACGCAATTATATTGAATTAACTTCTCTTCCGTGTTTATTTTTTTATTCCGACCCGTTTTTTATTAATTTCAATTTTAGAAAATAATAAATTTTTTTAACTTTTATGTTAAATGTCAAAAAACTTTAAATAAATGTTTTTTTAAACATATTTTGAATAAATAAATAATGCAAAACAAACATTTAATAAACGTCAAACAAACGTTTAAAAAAATGTTCCTTCGAAACGTTATTTCAAACGAAAACTTAATGTAAAACGAACGTTTATAAAGGTCAAATATACGTTTAAGAATATTTCATTGAATCATTATTTCGAATGAAAAATTAATGTAAAACGAACATTTAATAAATGTTAAATAAACATTTAAAGATTCTTATTTTGAAAAAGTAAAATTCATTACGAATAAACGTTTAAAAAACATTTAATAAACATTAAATAAATATTATTCTGAAAACGAATCGTGAAATGTAAAATTAATGAAAAGTAAATGTTTAAAAAATGTTTAAAAACCATTTACTCTCCATTAGGATATAATGGTCCAACTTGAAATAAATGTTTAGAAAATGTTTCTTCAAGACATTATCTTAAATGAACAATTGATATAAAAAACACATTTAATAAACGTTAAATAAACATTAAAAAATGTTTCTTCTAAATATTATTTCAAACCAAACATTAATATAAAATCAACATTTAATAAACGTTAAATAAATGTTTAAAAAATGTTTCTGCCAAACATTATTTTAAACGAAAAATCAATGTAAAATTAACGTTTAATAAACGTTAAATGAACGTTTAAAAAAATGTTCCTTCCAAAAATCAATTTAAACGAAAAATTAATGTAAATTTAACGTTTAATAAACGTTAAATAAACGTTTAAAAAATGTTTCTTCCAAATATCATATTAAACGAAAAATTAATGTAAAATTAACGTTTAATAAACGTTTAAAAAACGTTATTTTCGAAATAAATTATGAAATATAAAATTAATTACAAATAAACGTTTAAAAACGTTTAATAAATCTAATTTTCAAAACGAATCATGAAACGTAAAATTATTGAAAAATAAACGTTTAGAAAACGTTTAAAAAACATTGCTTCACTATTGGGATTCCGTCAATAAAAAGATTGCTCCAGGGCACTTTAATGGGGCGGAATCTCTTTTAAATAGGATACAAACATGTTGAGAAGACTTTATAAGTCCTTCTAAATCTTAGAATGTCAATATGGCGCTTCCGTAGATAACGAGCATGCGCGAAATCTTAACTTTATCCAAAATGCCCCGCTATCTGATTTGCCCCGCTGTACCCTATAGTAGAACATACTGATGAAGGCCAAATAGTAGTTAAGTAAGGCGGGTTCTAACCCATGGGGCTAGAGGGGAGCGCGGGGCGCGGGGGGAACTCGTAGGCGCGGGGGGTACTCGTAGCGCGGGGAAGGCGCTGGAAGGTCCCCAGTCGGCACCGTTGTTTGTGTAAACAGATAGCTAGGGCCCTAAACATAGGACTCCAGTCGATGAATTGCATAAACATGACATTTCCGCTATGCGTTCCATATTTTTTTCGTTACCCGCCGCCTCCCGCCCGTAAAAGTATGACACTTTTTTTTTCTGATGACATAGTTTTTACAATACATTGTTATATACTAGCGCGTTGAGGTAAAGGATGGGGAGTAAAAGAATGTACATATAGTGATGAGAAAAAAATTTTTTTTATTCACATTATACTTATTACACTGATTTTTTTCTATTTTTTATTAAATTTTTTTTGCGATCGATAACGTTCGAATGCGATCGATGGTTCGGGCATCGCTAGCAGCGCTTTCTGAAAAAAGGAACACGCTGGCGACTTTGATGTTTTTTCGCCAGAACATTCCTAATATCTCGGGTTTTCCTTCGATGGTAGTGGTGGACTTGGAGGACCTTCCTATAAGGGACGGTACCCCTTTCGCTCGGCCGATTTTCGGTGTATATATTCTTTTACTCGATCCATGTCTTATCGCTCGTAATCGAAGGTTACGATTGAAAGAAAAAAACTTTGTACACTGTTTATATACACAGTCAGATCGGTGACATATCGCGATGCGTTAAGAGAAGCGCAGATGTTTCGGCTAAACATAACTCTGCTACAGTAAAAAATGAAAGTGGATTCAGGAGGACCTTGCTGTAAGGGACGGTACCCCTTCCGCTCGGCCGATTTTCGGTGTATATATTCTTTTACTCGATCCATGTCTTATCGCTCGTAATCGAAGGTTACGATTGAATGAAAAAAAATTTGTACACTGTTTATATACACAGTCAGATCGGTGACATATCGCGACGCGCTAAGAGAAGCGCAGATGTTTCGGCTAAACATAACTCTGCTACAGTAAAAAATGAAAGTGGATTCCAGTGAAATGGTACTCCAGTGAAAAATATGAAGAGCCACTCGAGATGCGACCTTATCCACTTTTTAAAGAAAATGTGACCTAATGGACAAAGAGACAAAGAAGTCACAAATGAAATATATAATAGATTATAAGCGGTCAGTTCCACAGTTGACATTCTGGAAGACGAACAAATCAGTCGCAACAAGAGCAGCGTGAAAAGTATAGCTAATCATCGTGCGAACGTCGTGGATATAGTGGACATAGCCGAGAATACTGGAAACGTGATTTTACGGAAATGTTCGCGAATATTTGAGATGAAGTGTGTTTATAATAAAAATGGAAGAAGAAAACTTGGAAGTAGATTTTGAGGAGATAATGGACCAAGATTCCGACGAAGAATCCGTGTTATCCAACGATACTGGTTTTGCCAGTAACGCGAACGAATACGAAACGGATCTTGAAGAAAAATTTATACCAGCTGCAGAAATCCGTGCACTGAACGATCGCACCAAATACTGCATGATTCAGTCTTATTACACAACTGGCGGTCCTTTAACCGTATGTGCTGCATGCATGGTTCTTTTGGCTGACATCGACATTGTGGGAATGCATTATATAAAGAAGCATAATATCAATTATATTGATGCGCTGAGCGGTCGGTTTTGTACGAACTGCAGAGTAGCATTGTACACTATATTTCCGTGCAACAGGTGTCCACAGTGCACAAATTAAAAACTATTTTGAACAGTAATGTGAACAGTATTGTGAACGAAACATGGATCACGATGAAATAATGGAACGAATAAAGATGGAATACGATGAAAGCAATGTATTGCATACTAGAAAAGATGCGATACGCGTTCTAGGAAAAACCGCGACAGAGAGAGACACAAGTGTGCGAATATCACCGGTGCAATTTCTACGCGATCGAGATTAGGAATATGCGGCCAGCGTATCATGGAACAAGCAGAAATTCACAACGAGCCCGTTTGTTCCTGGCTTTTATTCGAGCGACAGAAAGTGTACACGCGATTATTCAACAAATATTGTGAGAATTATGACTTTGAAAATAGATATAAAACTCGCAGTTTAACAGACAATGACTTTTTTTGTGTATCGAAAATCGCGATGCAGACCGTTTATCACTGCTACAGGAAAATTACGATTCCCGCAGGTGGTGAAAAAATAGCCATTCTGTTGATAGGTGGTGAGGCAAATATGCCATGTTATTACAGCGAGGATCCTGCTTTAAAAGAAAAATATTTTCATGACATGTGTGATGATGAATGCTTTGAATGTGAACCATGCTGTTCCGCATTCGAAAAATATTACATGGCGCGAATGTACCATGCAATTATAGATATGGAGCGGTGGTGCAACGTGTGTGAACGAGTCACGTGCAAGTGCTCCGTGGAAGAGTGCAACGTGATCTAAAGACTGTGAAAAAAGACATGGAAAATCACGAGCGAGTGGAACGCGAATTGCTGGAGCAGTGCGATCAGATCGCTACTCTGGTGGAGTGTTTCGCGTGGCTGCAACGATGCGACGAGTGCATCGAGCGGCTCGAAGAACTTTGTCG
>NW_017298745.1:38149-39516 GCF_001594075.2 Trachymyrmex cornetzi
TGTTGTGCTAGAGCGAGTGCGAGACGCTGTGGAAAGACACGGCAGTGTAAAAGTGAACACCACGTTCAACGGTGAGTTTGCGACGAATGACAAACGTGCTAATAAGAGCATAACTACGAAAAACATTGAGATATATAGATGCACCGATTTGCGCGAGTGGTACCAGCAGCACGTTATCGAGCCCACGTTGACGTCGCTCGAAGAGTTCCAGGAACGCGACAGCGGTTGGGCATTGTCACGTATATTGAATTTGACTGTCAACGTGAATAAACTGAATCCAATGCGTGCGGGATGCCATATCAAAGTGCCGCGAGAAATAGCGGCGAAACGAGCAGTGATCAGTGTGCATACGATGGACAATGCATGCTTCGCGTGGTCGGTGGTCGCCGCACTGTATCCGGCTGAAAAGTATACGGAGCGAGAGTCATCGTATCCACATTACACTACTGTGTTAAATCTCGCGGGTATCGAGTTTCCAGTGACTTTAAAAGACATTCCAAAATTCGAACGTTTGAACGCGGTGTCGATCAACGTGTACGGCATCGAGAATAAACAGGTCCTTCCTCTACGGTTCACCAGCGACAAGAAGGAGAAGCACGTGAACGTGCTGTATCTACAAGATCCACGCAACGATGGTGTAGGCCACTTTGCATGGATAAAAAATTTGTCCCGTCTCGTGAGCTCAGCAGAAAGAAGAACAAGAAATTTTTCTGCGATCGGTAAGTGCACATAAAAAATTATTATTTTCCATTATACTAATAAAAAAATAATTGTAATAGCAATAATTTTTTTCGCTTTTTTTTTATTTACAGGTGCCTACATTATTTTGGATCAAGTCAAAAATTGCAGACGCACGAAGTGGACTGCCACAAACTGAACGACTGCGCCATCCGACTGCCGAGCGAGAACGATAGATGGCTCGAATTTGGAAACCACTGTAACCGGGAACGCGTACCGTTCGTAGTATACGCCGACTTGGAGTGCGGAAGACGGAGCCCAACAAGGAAGACGCGTCGTCGTACGAGTATCAACAGCATGAGGTATTTAGTATAGGATACTACGTGCGATGTTCGTACGATGACACGTTATCAGCATATCAGTTCCGTCGCGACAAAAACTGTATAGCGTGGTTCGCGCGACAGCTCAATGATTTGGCGCATCGCGTCAAAGATATTATATCCACCAACGTGTCCATGGAAGCTTTATCTAAGCAGCAATGGGAGGTGTACCGCAGCGCGACGCGTTGTCATATTTGTGAGAAGCCGTTCGCGCCGGACGATACGCGGGTCCGCGATCATTGCCACTTAACCGGTAGATACCGCGGTCCAGCACATTCAAATTGTAATCTTAATTATAAAAATTCATTT
>NW_017298745.1:40548-42049 GCF_001594075.2 Trachymyrmex cornetzi
CCTGCCTTTCTGCCCGACGCGCGATAAGCCGCCCGGCAAGCGCGAGGATAAACTCCTAGCGACGCTGTACGATAAATAGCGTTACATCATCCACTACCGAAACTTGCAACAATGTACTCGTTACGGTCTTCGCGTAACAAAGATTCATCGAATACTACAATTTACTCAATCTCCATGGCTCCGCGAGTACATTGAACTTAATACACAATTTAGAACGCGCGCGAAAAACGATTTCGAAAAAAATTTGTATAAACTAATGAACAACGCGGTTTTCGGCAAGACTATGGAGAATGTGCGCAATCACGTCGACGTAAAATTAATAACAAAATGGGATGGACGATACGGCGCGGAGGCAATGATCGCGAAACCGAATTTCCACAGTCGTAGCGTCTTTGCGGAGAATCTAATCGCCGTCGAACTGCGCAAACTCGAGGTGAAGTTCGACAAGCCGATTTACGTGCGCATGTGTATACTCGACATATCGAAAGTCTGCTTGTACGAATTTTACCACGAGTATACGAGTATGTTACCACTGTTTCGCGACAAATGTAAAATTATGTACACCGACACAGACAGTCTTATATACCGCGTCGAATGCATGGACGTTTACGAGACTATGAAACGCGATATCGCTAGATTCGACACGAGCGATTATCCTACAGATAACGCGTACGGTATGCCTCTCGCGAACAAAAAGGTACCAGGTCTGATGGAGGACGAAAATAATGGTGCGATAATGACCGAATTCGTTGGTCTCAGAGCGAAGATGTACGCAGTGAGGGTGGATGGTAAAAAGGACACTAAAAAAAGCGAAAGGTGTAAAGAGTAACGTCGTAGCGCGAACGATAACGTTCGACGATTACACGCGGTGTTTGAACGAAGAGATTGAAATGACTCGTCGTCAATCGTGTATAAGATCTAAACTGCACGAGGTATACACGATATCCGAATCGAAAATCGCTCTGAGTCCATATGATGACAAACGATACGTCGTACCGGACTCGACGGAGACGTTACCGTGGGGACATTGGCGGATACCTTTGTAATTTATATGTATCAACATTTATATTACTATTATGTTTTTACATTTTTTTCTATATTTCATTGAATATGTATTACTATTTTGCTTTATGTATTACAATTTTCTTATGTATTACAATTTTTTTATGTATTACTCTAATTTGTATTTTGCGTATGTTTTTTTTCAAGATTTTTTATATTTTTTTCATATAGTGAATATATATGTATTACTATTACGCTTTATGTATTACTATTTTGCTTTATGTGTTACTATTATGCTTTATGTATTACAATTTTCTTATGTACTTTAATTGTACTTCGAGTATGCTTTTCTACATTTTTTTTTCTATATTTTTATACAGTGAATATGTATTACTATTATGTATTATCAGGGAATGGAAAGTTACTTTTTAAAAGTAACAAGTTACAGTTACTCGTTACCGAATAGAAAAAGTAACAAGTTACCGTTACTAGTTACCGA
>NW_017298745.1:43462-43962 GCF_001594075.2 Trachymyrmex cornetzi
CATCTTCCACTCGCTCGAACGATCTCAACGATAGCGTCAGCCGTCTCGCTTCTGCCCTTGCTCTTGAGTGGTACGTACTTGCTCAACACATCGATAACTGTGAGTATGTAGTGGTGGCCTCTGTTGAAGCTCGAGTACGGGCGCATCTCAACAATATCAGCCTGCCACAGATCGTCGTATCCCCGGACTATGACGCGCCTTCGCGGAAAATTTCTTCTCGCAGGAGCGTGCAATTCCTCGACGAGTTGACGTCTCTCGGAGCTAACTTTTCTCTTTTTATCGAATCTCTTTTTCATGATTCGACGCGTATATATAGAAGAAAATAATGTATTTTTTCTAGCTGTTGTCACTCGACTGACTCGTTTCGTCGATACGCGATTTAATTTATAATAAGACCAGCTTCGCGGAGTTCCTCGATAATGGACAGCATCTCGTTGCCGTGAGCGTTGTTGCCCGCTCGGTGCGAAGCGTCGAGCAATCGTAGACGATCCACCAGCTCG
>NW_017298745.1:45483-45707 GCF_001594075.2 Trachymyrmex cornetzi
TCGTCCCAGTGCACGTAATCGATCGCATTGTCGTTTAGCGTCATTGCGCGAGGTAATCCCTTTCCAGATTTCGTACTCTGTTTCTTGGGTGTCATCGACGGTGCGATTATGTGTTTGTACTTGTATCCCCTGTTGCTCAATAACCGGCCCTGAGACTAATGCTTGTGTTTGTGCGCGTTCGTCGCCAGCAGCATGCTCTTGTACTTGTTCATATCGTCTTCCGT
>NW_017298745.1:46137-47719 GCF_001594075.2 Trachymyrmex cornetzi
CTCGCTTCTTCTTCCTCTTGTTCCTCCTCCTCCTCCTTCCTCTCACGTTTAGGGGCAGACGTTGCATCGTCGTCGCGCGACTCTCTCTTTGTCGCGCGCTTGTCGGGGTTGTCGGCGAAAAGTCGCAGCGGCTCGATAAGAGGTTTAAAATATCTATCCAACGCGATGTCCTCCTCGATTCTACCGGTCTTCAGAGCACAATGTTTCTTGCGGATCGACTCGCTCGCCTTCTCGATCTCCCTCGCAATTTTTTCACGCTCGCGCACATCTGCCATGTTTATCCGTGGCTAAGTATTGACAACGACTAATCGCGTTACGGTATCGCGAACTCGTTAAATCCTTTTCTGTATCGTCCATTTGTGAGCGCACTGTCTTTGTCTATCACTACAAATCCATATTTTTGTCGCCAACAGTCGCGGCACAACGCGCAAAATTCGTCGTACGACATGTCGGTATTCACATGATCGTTGTAAACGTGTTTCAAGTTGGTACCGTCCTGTTTGAACAGGATCAGGAGGTTCGCGTTGTCGCGTATCAGATGTTTAGGTATCCTCGCGTACGTCTGACAGAGATAGAAGCAGTCGACGTTCGCGTGGCGACCAATCGAAAAGTATTCTCTCACCGCATCCTGCTTGTCGCATGCCACGTCAACAATGATAAAAATAGAATTTGGACGCGCCTCGCTCGGTGGAACGACGTTGCTGTTGTTGAAGAACGTAAAATAGCCGATTTCGTCGATAGACATAAACATATTTTCGAGATATCGATATTTTGGCTGTTGCAACGATTTCGAGTAGACGTATACGTTCTCGAAACGTACGCCGTTTGGACTCTCGAGTAAGGTTATGAGAACGTTGGTTTTACCGCAATTCGACGGACCGCAAATGATCGCGCGTATAGTACTCGGTAGCATTTCGCCGTGCTTGCGCTTCTCCGCGCCGCCTCCCGTCATTCGCGATTTCGCGTCGCAGTTCGTGACGCGTAATCACCAGCGGTTGCAGCACAAATTTCATGCTCGCACTACGAGCTGTGCGCTCTCGACCGCCTATTTAAAGGCGCGTGAATCCGCGAGTCGCGCAGTGATAAAATGTATCTCGCGCTGTGTTATCCTTCCGACATTCTGGATTTGAGCGCTGAGCAGTTACAGTATATATCGAAGGTCATACTGTTACGAGTGTACGGTAACTATATCGACAACGTGTGGAACAAGCTTCCGGAACACGTGAAGGTGGATTCGGAGGTTCGAACGTATCGTCGCTGCGACGAGCACTACAATCAGCTGTGGCAACGAACGCACATCGACGGTCCGGCACCGAAGATAAAGAACTGTAGCGAATGTCAGCGTCGGGCGGCAGTCTGTTGAATCGAGCGATAAACGCGCTTCCTTTCGAGTTACATATCCCGGGCTACCAGTTTTGCGGCCCGGGTTCTCGGCTGACGAAGCGATTAGCCAGAGGTGAGACGGGTATAAATCCGCTGGACGCGGCGTGTCGAGAACACGACATTGCGTATTCTCGGAGCACCGATCTGACCGATAGACACGCGGCGGACAAGGTACTCGCCGATAAAGCGCTAGGACGCG
>NW_017298745.1:48571-48844 GCF_001594075.2 Trachymyrmex cornetzi
GTACAATCGCACGTCCTATCAGACGTACGACCAGAGCTTCTGCGGACAGATGTGTCTGCGGTTTCTACGAACGGTCGATGCGCGTGAATTTAAAAAGCCTCCTCGACGAGGTGCCGTGAAATCTCAGTATTGGTCGAACGCTTTTTTCGTCATGTCGTTGACACTTACACTGAGCGGGAAGAGCAGCCTCCTCACGGCGAACTACTTCCCCGCCATAGATTTGAGTGACGGTGATTACGAGCTCGGCCTGATGATTTTTGAGACTTATCACAC
>NW_017298745.1:49686-49903 GCF_001594075.2 Trachymyrmex cornetzi
TCAATCTTCCTTCGACGTTGAGAAAACTTTCGCACGGCAACGTGTACAAATCCTGTTGCTGTATGGGTTTTCTTATCTCGTCACTGTACCCGAACGTTGTATTGGCGAACGGGTTGTACGTGTGAGTCTCGATCGTGACAATGCGATCGTCAAAGATCGGCTCACCAGTAATATTCAAGATATCAATCATTTCAAAAGTTGCGCACCGCGAATCCCA
>NW_017298745.1:50471-52930 GCF_001594075.2 Trachymyrmex cornetzi
ACGTCGAAGGAAGATTGACGGTGAAAAAGAAAAACGATCAGACGCCAACGACGCTTGTAAATAATTGCGTGGCATTCATGTTTGATGAAATTCGATATGAACTCAACGGTGTGGAGATTGACCGCAACAGAAACGTGGGCATAACTAGCACGCTCAAGAATTACGTGTCACTGACGTATGACAAAGCTTTGATTGCGATGAACGCTAGATGGAACACTAGATCCGACACAGAGGAAGGATATTTTAATTTTTGCGTGCCGCTCAGCATGCTGTTGGGCTTTTGCGAAGATTACAAACGTCTGATCGTCAACGCTCGCCACGAATTGATTTTGATACAAGCGCGCAACGACAACAATTGCTTGGTGGGAAATCCTGTGACGGAGTCTGAAATTGAATTATTTAAAGTACAGTGGCGGATGCCTCACGTTGCGTTAAACGAGATCAATAAATTATCAATGCTGCGAGCATTGGAAAGCGGTCGTTATCTGAGCATGAGTTTTCGCTCGTGGGATCTGTACGAGTATCCTCTGTTACAGAATACGACAAAACATTCATGGGCCGTCAAAACGGCGACTCAGCTTGAGAAGCCGCGATACGTTATCTTTGCTTTGCAGACTGGTCGAAAGAATGTCATGTCACAAAATGGTAGCATGTTTGACGATTGTAATTTGAGTAACGTGAAACTTTATTTAAATTCAACGTTTTATCCGTACGACGATTTAAATCTGGATTTTGGTAAAAAGAGATACGCCGTCCTGTTTGATATGTACTCCCGTTTTCATAGAGCATATTATGGAATCGATTGCTTCGAAACGCTACTCAACGTGCTCTCATTTACCCGGGAAGGACCTTTTGTGGTCATTGATTGCTCGCGACAAAACGAATCCGTCAAGAGTGCCACTGTGGACGTACGCATAGAATTTGACTGCAAGGAGAATGTACCCGCAAATACAACAGCCTATTGTCTCATCATACATGATCGCGTGGCTCAGTACAATCCGTTGACCAACGTTGTGCGCAAGATCATGTAAATTGCATCAACATGTATTTAGAACTTTAAAGAGAGAGAAAAAACTGGAATGAGGTGCAGTCTCGAAAAGTTGTTCGTCATGGCCATACCGACGTTTGTGGATCTACAAGGATTCATCGTTAATAAAAATTTTATCGTGAAGTAGCGGTGCTGAAACAGGGGACCGTTCTCACGCATTATATTTTTACGAGTCCCGTGCCATGGAAATTTTTGACAAGATCCGACAGGTCTTGCGCTTCCTGGTTGATTGCTTATCACCATGGATTGCGATGGGAGGACGGGAGGATCCCGTACAGCGAGGCGAAACGCCTGATTACTGCGGCTGTATTTGAAGATGATGCTATCGTATACGTCAAGGGACTCGAGAAACGAACGTGGCTGTGGAACTTGCTTCTGGATGATGAGTGAGAACGCGTGTACATCGACACCTTGGATGCAGTTTACGAAGACATGGAATCTTTAATTAATCTAGATGTTGCTAATACTATGCGATGCGGACAACATGTTAAGAATTGCGCGTTACAAAATGTATTGAAAATATATAACTGGTGGTTGCAAAAGAATTTTTTTTAAATAAACAATACGTTAACGTATTTGTTATGTATTTCTTTTCCCTTCCTTTGTAATACATGTATAAACGTATGTATGAACGTATGTATGAACATATGTATGTATGAACGTATGTACGTATAAACGTATGTATGTATAAACGTATGTATGTATGTATGTATGTATGTATAAACTCATGCAAAGAAAATATGTAAGAAGACGTGATAAAACGTGTCGCGATACGTTCGAAATTCTTGGAAAGAGGAAGAGGGTTTGTCTCCCCTCTTCGATTCCAGAAGTATTACCATATACGCCACAATTTACGCGGATGCAATCAGTCTTGTGATACTCGCTTGTACGAACGGCTAAAAAAATGTTGTAACGATGCACCCCCATAAGTGCATCATTCCCGGAAACACCAATCCACCGGATGCCGCTACGGTGACCCCCGGTCACCGTACGCGATGAGAGCGCGATGTGCTCGACATAAGAACAAGCATAATTTCAGGCCGCGAGACTTACAAGTCCACGAAACCCGAGCGTCGCCGAACGACGCCGAGCGCCGCAGCTCTCGCTCGTATTGTTCCACGCCGAGAGTCACCGAATGATTCCGGAACAATACGAGCGGGAGCAACAATCCGGTATAAAAGCCCGGTGAACAAATAGTTCGGGCTTTCTGCTTCTAGTCCAGCTCCTAGCAAACCGACCGCTTCCTAGAGATCCGAACTCCTGAGCAATACTGCGGTGGTGAGGGAACCTTCTCCGCCACTACCGGCATTTACCGGTCCGATATTGCATTCAACTCCGCTCTCCGGCTCACCGCTCATTGCTCGCTCCTCGGACCTTTTCGCTGTACCGCGGCGGTAGGGCTCGCCCTGCC
>NW_017298745.1:53206-60527 GCF_001594075.2 Trachymyrmex cornetzi
CGAGCGGTTCACGCGACCACGTTCGCACTGCGAATCGCGCCCGCCGCACATACACATACACACCGTACACATACACACCGCACACGCACACCGACACGCATTGTATACACACACGCACACCGCCGTCAGCAAATATACCAGCCGCGACAAATTGTATCAACACGCACACACATACACACATATATACACTCTGTAATACATAATAGAATATACTATCATCTTATCACGAAATCCGTATTAACTACATTATTACCACCTTGCATCTCTCCTCCTGGCCGAACCTCTTTGCGACTCTGGCCGCAGCCCGTGACCGACGAGCTACGTCCGCGCAAAACTCCCCTCTTCGATTCCAGAAGTATTACCATATACGCCACAATTTACGCGGATGCAATCAGTCTTGTGATACCCGCTTGTACGAACGGCGGAAAAAATGTACTTCGCCAAAGAGAGCAGCGCATCGTATGACGTGAAGAAGGAATATAATATGTAAGTTTCAACGTTCTATACACAAAAAGAAAACGTTTTTAACATTATGTATGTACACAGTATGGAGCATTGTGCTGTGCGTTTGCTAAGCAGACGTTACAACTTGATGAATACGGGCTATAAATTTTTGGAAATTGGAATCAACGCTGGTCCACCGAGTTACGTGGAGATCGCCCTGGGAGATCATCGCGGACACGAACTGTCGCTGTCTCTCGAAACATGGAAGGGTCTCTGCGAGCAGCGATGGAATATTTACAAGATGTTGCGAAACGAATACAAGGACAATTTTATAAGCGTTGGGCCGCTAACCGTCAGAGTTTGCACGATGAATGACGCTACGCTCGTACGTCTCGATTCTTCGTCCGTACGCATGACGATGACCGAAACGACGCTACGCCGCATGTTCGAGTTTGACGGGTGTATCGATGTAACGTTTGAACGATTAGCCCGACTCGTCGATACGGTTGATATCAAGTATACGCGATTCTCCAATATCACGTCTGAGAACGCTATACGCGATAGTGACATCTTCAATGGATATCAGCTCATCGATTGCGAGCAGTTAGCTTTAGTTTTTAGTACGTACAAAAATCAGTGTAATAAGATGTGAATAAAAAAAATTTTCTTTCGCATCACAACATATGGACTTTCTTTTACTCCCTATCCTTTGTCTCGACGTGCTAGTATAAAACTATATTGAAAAAACTATGTCATAAAACTGGGTCATAAAACTACATAAAAAAAAGGGGACTTTCACTCTATTGAACCATTTCTTCCGTACTTTCTTCGATATCACGTTACCCGCTCCGACATCGTCGCGCTCTATCTTTTCCTAACATACAAGTCTTTGTTACCTACGCATATTTTGCAGTGTCTAGAATTCTATAGTTCTATACGAACACTTATGATCTTAAATGTTCCATATGCAGTGCAAATGCAAATGCATCTTGGACAGCCTCGCTATAGCAAAGAATGCTCCTCGGCATCAGTCTTCTGCCGAATCTTGAGCGCGCGCGAGATTAGTCGAGAGTGACTTAAAACGTGAGTGATTTTTATAAACGTGCAAAAGTATTCTACCATTTAGCGTTAATGGTAGAATACTTTTGCACGTTTACGAGACCGTGGAAGTGGAAGTGACAGTGCGGTTTTTTTTTATAGAAAAAAATTTGTGTTAAAAACTATTATTGGTACCAGCCTGCGCGGTCTCTTGAACGAGCGTCCTTTTCTGTATTCGTTGAAGCTTGAGCGGAACAAGCAAAAGATATCATGAGTAACCTGAAAGACGTGTTATACATCTCGTATGAATACCCCCTAGAGGGGGTAAGTTTTTTCTTTGTACGATAGATTTTTTATTTTAAAATTTTTTAATTTTTTAATTTATAACGTTTTTCTCCAGCATATCGTTGTCGACAACCAACGCGTGGTGCGGCTGCAATTAGCCAAGGAGTTGGGGATCCTCAAGATCCCGTTGGTAAGAGATTATTATAAATTATACATTCTAATTCTAATTCTAATTCTAATTCTGATTCTATTTCTAATTTAATTTGTACTGTTTCTTTTTTCAGGAGACCCATCGCAGCCAGGTATGCGTTCGGGGTTTTATAAACATTTACAATTGGGTGACGACACGTGCGGAGAGGGAGGCGGAACAATTGTTCAGGGAACAATTCTTGGACGTCTGGGACGACGATAGAGAAACGCTTACCATTAAGTCGTTCAGCCATTGATGTTTGATGAGCTGAAAATAAATTCCGCGCGTTGGTTGCACTGGTTCCGTCGCAACCCGAAGTCGGGACACGAAGGCTCCAGTGCTAACCCTCCGCCTCACAGTGATTCAGAGCGCTCAAATTTCAGGAAATTATACCAAAAATAAAAAAAAATTAATTTAATTTTTTCTTCGTTTAAAATGTCATGTTGAATGCTCCTGCTACTTATCTGTTCATGTTAAATTATATCTTTACACAAAAAAAAAAAGTTACGTTTACCAGAACCGTAAAGTCATTGGTTTAATTTTAAATCGATTAAAATAGTCGCTTAACTGCAAATAAATTTTACCGCAATGAGTAAATTTTTTTTTCAGTGTTGCTTGCCAACGTATTAGTACAATCAGCAAGTAACATTTTGTTATATTTTAAACTTAAAATATTCAATATTACATTAAATAATGTAGGAAAAAAATTGTTACAAAATTAAATTTTCAAATTTGTTTTAGTAAAAATGTTTAAAGTTGTTTGCAATACGACACCCAGGATATTAGAAAACATTATCTGAGGAACAGAAATTAGTTTAGTTTACCTGCCAATAGGCGCCAATTTTTAAAATACTGTAATTTAGATATTTCACTTATGACACATATTTCCCATTGTGAAACGACGCAACGAATAAAACTCAACAATATGTAAATTGTTTTTAATAAAAAGCTAAGAGCGATAATTTTTTCTATCGAGACTTTCATCAGACAAACGACGAATAAATGAAATCCACATTTAAAAAAATATAGGAGTTTTGTTATACCCGAAAGTTCCTGAAGCGACTCTAAAAACTATTATTCATCGATTTTCACCAGAATTGCATGTTTTATATTTTCCATGTACGCCATTTTGAATTTTAATACATCCACTTTAGATCTGAAATGAGTGATCTTAAAAACTATTACATCTCTATTCACAACAGGATTATACATTTTTCCGGTTTTAAAGTCCACCATTTTGTGACAACTATTTTGAATCTTAATATTTTGGCTTCAGATTCGGAATCAGCGATCCCAAAGATCCCTATTTAGGAAGAAGAATGGTAAATATATGCAGTAAGTGTATGCAAGTATTTGTTGCCAATGCATTTTTGAAGAGGGCGATGGGCGACGGCGGGTAACGAAAAAAATATAGAACGCATAGCGGCATCGCTGTTTATGTAAACCGAGCAACTAGGGCCCCAGCTATCTGTTTACACAAACAACGGTGCCGCCGACTGGGGACCTTCCAGCGCCTTCCCCGCGCTACGAGTATCCCCCGCGCCTACGAGTTCCCCCCGCGCCCCGCGCTCCCCTCTAGCCCCATGGGTTAGAACCCGCCTTACTTAACTACTCCGAATATCGGCTGAAACGTTTATGATTTTCAATTTGTAAAGATCATTTTAAATATATTATAATACATCGCAGCAAACAACCAGCATATTGGGCTGTATGCTCCTTTTTTAACTTCTGTTTATAAGTTTTTAGTCATTATTAACCTTTACGTTGTATAAACTTTCTGTTACAATTCAACATAGAAAGATTTTTTCTCCTGTAATGTTCACCGATTATTTTTTATGCAAATTATTAATGAAAATTACATTAATCTCATCGGCTCACTCATTCGAAGCGCAGTTTCACTTGCGTTTCTTCATGCACGCACTTTATTGAAATTTCACTTGATTTCCGCCGAGTTGTATCATGTACGTCGTCCAATATGCAAATGAGGACGACAGTAATGTAGAAGTAGCAGTAACCTATCTGCGCAACCGAGTACATCCTACCGTGATTGAACGCATAGCTCGTCAGATTCTGCGGCAGAGAATTTTACGCGACTTTAAAGATCACTCAAAAATGAGAGAACAACGTACATTACTTTGTATTTGAAATGAAATTCGATCTTGACAGGGAGGAGGTACGGTGCATTGAGTAATATTTATATAAATGACTTCGAAAATTCGCTATTACGTGCTTGCGACATGGAAGAATTAGTGTTACTAATTAGTAATCTCATTATTCTTAATCGAGATTTCATCGGGGAAACATATACCGGCATAGCGTCTGAATAGAAAAAATTTCTTGGGAAAATACGATGGCTATCGTCGACAAACCGCAAGAATCTTATTATGGATCATTAAAATTGACCTAGTCAATAGGCATTACGCGTAGTTAAATATACCGATTTCTGGTAAACGCTATAGTAAAACTTTTCTCATTAAAACACGATTATTAATTAATTTTCAATTGAACATATGCGCAAAATATACACTAAAAAGTCGAATTTTTATTAAGAGCAGAGTTGAATATAATATTCGAATATTTAAAATTAGCATCTGTGCGTTAACATTGCAATAAGTTTTTGTATATTCATTTCACGGAAAGAACGGTTTTGCTATAATATCTAAATCTTAAGCTAGATACAAATCTAAAATTTTGTTACATTATCAAAATAATTAGGTTTATACTCAAACTAGTTCCTAGAATGTTAAAACTTTTTGCAGTATTTATCATGTTTAGATTATTTATAATACATTATTATTTTAAGGATTTAACAAAATTATTTTGAGATTCCTATCTATCTTTATATACTTGAGCAAAATATTCTTTCCGTGTAGAAAAGAGAAATAAAACTGAGTTAATACGAACTTTTCCGCTTTAATTAAATAGAGAGGTTATATTTTTTTCTTTCCACGATAGAAAATCGGATATTAGATAATCACAAATACTGCTTAGTAGAAGGAGATGCAGAATATTATAAAATATCTTCGTAAATGTATATCTTGCGGACACGTGTCTGTTTTGTGCCAGTGTTATTGTATGTAAAATGTTTTAATGTGTGTCCCTAATATCATAATGCATTTTTCGTTTATAAGTAGAAAAAATTTAAACCAGCCATTAAAATTAACAAGTACAATTTTGTAAGGAATTTACATTTTTCCGTCTTAATATCTTAACATATCTGAAAATATTGTTTATATATTATATATTTATTTTATATTGTATATTGTATGTATTATTAGGAAGAATCTGATGATGAAGACTTTGTAATGTTTTTAATTGGGATAAATTTGAAAGAGAAGCCTAATTGTATTGTTGGATACATGGAAAATATAACAAACTTTACAATTATAGAGTTTCAACGACATTTCAGATTATCCTTCGAAGTATTCGAGTATTTACTGGAACAAGTTGGTTCGCTATTAAAGCCTACTGGAAATGAAAATAAACAAACTGGTAGTCCGCTGATAGACCCACGAAAGCAATTATTTTCTGTCATTTGAATATTGGCTACACCAGATTTGTACAGGTATCAGGAGACGCGATAGTGTCTCCGGCCATGTTAAAAAAAAAAGTGAAAGGACATAAAAACACTACAAGTCTCTTATCCTGAGCCACTAAAGTTCATTTTTGGGGGGTACAGAACTACCAAAATATAAAAAATTTTGAATCGGACGTAACATATCCTGAAGGCGGCATCGTCACGTGTAATTTGAGCCAAAAAAAAATAAAATCGGTCAAGTCGTTCTGGACATAGGAGTGGTCCAAAAGTGATGATTTTCATGAAAAATGAAGTAACGTCTCCTTATTATTCTTATTATTCTTATTCTTCTCTGTCCGCAGACACATGCACCTTTATTCTCTCTCACCCTTCACTCACACCTCCACCAACTTCGACCCACTTCACCCCTTCCCCATCCCCCTCCCCTTCCCCACCACTCACTCCCACCCCTCCTCCAATTTCGCCTTATCTCACTTTCTTTCGTCCTCTCTCACCCTCTTTGGTCATCTCTCACCCCTCGCCTGCTGAAAGTGTCGAATGGTCACTCAGGGTCGTAATCTTGACAATGTTAACCCTTTGGCCTACAACCACGAGTGAGAGTCGTGGTAAGGAATTTAGTAAGTGAGACTCGTGGTAAGGAGTCTGACTCGTATTGTTTATGGATTAAATTCCTTACCACGAGTCTCACTCGTGGTTGTAGGCCAAAGGGTTAATATGTGGGAGTCATCGGAGGTGAATTGTCTATTTTAATTTTAATAGGTACTCAATGGGTAACGGTCGCCTGTTGAAAGTGTCCGATGGTCATTTAGAATCGTGACTTTAACAATATGAGTAAGGGTCATTTTAATTTTTGAAATATCCTCTTGCTCTCTCGCCACCCCCACTACTCCTCTCTTTTTCGCTCTATCTCACTCTATTTCATCTTCACTCACTCTTTTTCGTCGTTTCTTACTCTCGCTTGCTGAAAGTGTCCGATGGTCACTCAGGTTCGTAATCTTGACAATGTTAATATGTGGGAAGGTCAGGGTCATCGGAGGTGAATTGCCCATTTTAATTTTAATAGTTTCTCAATGGGCAACGGTCGCTTGTTGAAAGTGTCCGATGGTCATTTAGTTGGAGTATCTTCTTCTTCCTCCGCTACCCGCCCCCCCTACTCGTACCTTTTTCGCTCTATCTCACTCTATTTCGTCCTCTCTCACCCCCTTTATCTCTCACACTCGCCTGCTGAAAGTGTCCGATGGTCACTCAGGGTCATTAACTTGACAATATATTTCTCGGTCAGCGTCATTAGATCTTTAATAACTTTTTAACGTGAGATGGATGACTGTTAAATTTCGTGAAGGTTGCAGGAAATGTAGTGAGAAAAAATATCGTGTGCCGCAAATGTGTGTTAAGTGATAATTCTAGATTGAAGAAAGGAATGAAATTAAATTAAAGTTATCAAAATGTTTAAAACACTGCACTGATGAAAAAAAAACTATCCAAAGTTAAGTATCTTTCAGTGATTCTTATTGTATGAATAAGTTTGGAAAAGTCACTTTGAGAGGTAACTCTTAACTATTACGTATTTATATACTGAAGAAATTGTTTGTAATTAGTCCCTAAAAAATGTATTTAATTTGTATCAATAACACAGGCCTGCATGGTTTTGTTGATTGGGATTTTACTATGTTTTCTTACGTAAGAAAACATAGTTAATCTCTGCGTAATCACACAAACATTTTGTGTCAAAAATGTTTTTCTTTGTGTGACTATACAGATATTATCTCGGTGAAAAAAAAACGTACGGCGTTAAAAAAAATATATTTTGAAGATAAATGTTGACA
>NW_017298745.1:60703-67172 GCF_001594075.2 Trachymyrmex cornetzi
CCGCCGGATTCGGATTCAGCGCGAAAAATTACGTAAGGAAACATAGTTAAATCCCAATCAACTTTCAACACCTCCAATTTTGCAGACCTGTGTAATAGGCGCTAAACAATAAAAGTTTCAAACGTAGTCAATATATAAAACTAAATAAATACAACAAGGCATATACCGCGAACGCTGGTTGTAAGTAGCTTAAAAATTCTGTATTTAGAAATATACAATAATTAGACGTTTCGGTCTTAATTAGATCTTCTTCAGTATTATGATCATTCACATAAATAAAGTTTGAAATAAAAATAAAAATAAAATTATTACGTATATATGTTAATTAATAACGCATTTCTCTAATGTTAATATTATTATAATTAACGCTTATTAATTGACAAACGATGTCAGCGGTCATTATTTTCACTTTGGTAATTTTGTTATTATTGATGATGCATTCTGTTCCATAACCACGGTATTATTTAACAATCCTGATTATTGAATCGAGTCCGAGTAGTAAGTGAATTTCTCAATTTCGTACTACACAAAAATTCCAAATTCTATTAAATAATATATTACTTTAAGCAAGAATGAGCGAAGCTAGTTAATTATCTCAATTTTAAAATATATAGTTATATAATTTTATTCAATTCTCACTAAATAATAAGTGTAGTATTAACAATTTTTAGAGTGAATTAGAATATACATTTATATAAATTCATTTTTAATTCTTAAATTTCATTTTTAGAATATACAATTATATAAATTTGAATTTAACTCTTACTAATTATTAAGTCTAGTATTAACATTTTTTCGAGTGAATTATTATTAATGACTATTATCATTATATTTTTAATTATTACAGATTCCTGTTAGATTGAGATAAGAGTAATCCAGGACTCGAAATGTAATGTAATCAAAACCAATGGTGAAAACATTCTGTTTATTTCTCATTCTCTACTTATCTGACAGTTTATATACATACTTTAAGAACCGCGATAGAAAGTTGTAGAGTTTCCGTAGAGAACGATATATTCAGCAACGGATAATATATTTCTGATCTTCAAAATATGTTATATTAATTGTGCTGAAAATTAAATCCAATTGATTTCTATGTTTATGTTTTATGAGAATCAGGATATGACAAAAGAATAACTCTATTCAGTTGACCAATTATAACACCTCTTTTGTGTTCAACATGATGATTCGAAAAAAAGTTCAGGTAACGTCAGGAGTTTATCGGTTTTTTGTAGTTGTCATATCTAATTCGTCCTAATAATAATTTACTCGAAAAATTGTTAATACTGGACATAATTAGTAAGAGTTAAATTCAAATTTATATAATTGTATATTCTAAAATATATGTAATAAAAAATAAGTAATATTTAAACTTTATTTATGCGAATGATTATATTATTGAAGAAGGTCTAATTAAGACCGAAACGTCTGTTGATTACTCCTCGGCTTCCTCTTCCTCCTCCTAAGTCTCCACGAGGACGCGGATCAGCTCCTCCTCGTCATGCAGCTGGAGGAGCTCTATCATAAATGCGACGCGTTCCTCGCCGCTTACGTTGTTAACGTTGAAGAGGAAGCCGTTGATGTACGCGACTTCCTCCTCCTCCCAATCATCAATCACGATGGGAACCTCGTCCTCCTCCTCCTCGCCTAGGACGACGTCCTCCTCCATGTGGACGTTCTCTTCGACGAGGATGTCCTCCTCCGTTTCAATTAATTTGATTTTTTTAGGTGGAGGCTCGTTGTCTTCCATATCTTTTATTGTTTTCTCAGTCACACACACAAATTATCGCGTAAGCCGCTAAATATTTCTTACACTTTTGTAAATTTAAAAAAGTCGCTCGTGATACACTTTTTGTAATACGCAGTAAGACTCGTCGCTAAGCCACGCGCAACGACACTACTGTGGCTACTTTTTTCCGCGAGTTGCGAAGGATCGAGACGTCAATAACGAATCTACATACGCTCAATCGATAGTTCAAAATTGCTCGTTATGCTCGTGTGGCACACGCGGACGAGATTCGGCAGAGACTGACGTCGAGAAGCGTCCTTTGCCATAGCAATCCCCTACTTAGAGTACGTTTTACTTTTGCGCTGCACAAGACACTCTTATGGAAGAAATAAAACAGTTAAGATCCTAAATGAAAAAATGTTTGCAGTCTATAGAATTTTAGACACTACAAAAAATGCATAAGTAACAAGGGCGCCTGTTAGGAAAGAAAGTATGCGACGATAGAATGCAAGTACGACACCCTTTTTTTTCCATTGTCTGTTTATGACTCAATTTTCACAATACGTTGCGTTTTTTCTTATTCTTTTTACTAGCGCAAAGGATTGGTAGCAGGGTTGTTAAAAAAACATGTTTTTTTTATTTTAAACAAAAAACATGTTTTTTTTATTTTAAACAAAAAACATTGTTTTTTTTATTTGGCACAATGTTTTCTGTTTTATTTTGTGTTTTTTAAGCAACAAAAAAAAACATGTTTTAAACAAGAAAAAAACATGTTTTTTTTTGTTTAAAATGTTTTTTTGTTGCTTAAACAAGTAAAAATTATTATGTGAATATTTGAATCTTTCGTCATTAAGAATAATAAATAACTGAAACTGAAAAAATTAGTTATTTTTATTTATTATTATTTTTAGTTTATTTTACTATTAACATGTTTCTTGTTGTGTGAGCGCTTTTCCAAAGTGTACGCGAATTTATTATCGACTTTATTGATTCTGCGAGTAAATCGGGCTGATAAATCAGGAATACTGCATGACCTTTCGAATCTAGATATCATCTCAATGTCACATATCGCGTCGCACGTCGTGCTGGTGTCGCTGGCGCTAGTTTGCCGGTACCATAACCGCATCGAAACAAACAAGTACAAGTATCAAGTAAGTATGAGCGTGCAAATATACACGTGTTATTTGATTTATTTTATTATAACTATTCCAAAGATCTCTTCTCTCTCTGCATCCGAACGTTCTGGAATCTATCATTTTTATTATTTCATTTCATTTTCGTTTTTTATTTTAATTACCAGTCTACATGCTGCAATTTATCACGAAGTAAATGGCAATAATGCAAACGTATAGTGTAGTTATTGGGTGCTTTCCATTTGATGACACAAGTCGACATAAGTGTCATTCTATCGTTGTCACTTTCTGAATGTCAAGAAGGATAGAACGACGCTTGTGTCGACTTCTGTCAACTTGTGTAGTTGTGTCATCAAATGGAAAGCATCCATTGTTGTCAGATTAAATTTTCACTATTTTCAGTCCTTATAGTTTACACCAACTTTTTCATTGTTTTATATATATATATATATATGTATAATACGTATATATACTCATACAACTAGCAACTTTCTATTAATTTAATACACATTACATGTATTTAATTGATTATCTTGATATTTATTGTATTATTTTAGTTTTTGGTACACCATTCTTTGAATGCAGTACGCACACTGCCGATATTAAAATAATTTTATAGGAAATTAGTAGTTAGTATGAGTATTAAACGATCAGCGTATAAACTAAGTTAACTAAATAGATCATATTTTACACATATCTGATATACGATATTACCTTAGTAATCTTGTAATTGTGTATAAAAATTTAAAGTATTAATTTATTATTTGTAAAGTATGATTTGATTATTTTTAATGTTACTTATAGGTTTGATTTCTTTTTTAGTTTTTAATAAATCAAAAATGACGGGAAGAAAAAAAGATTCAATATGGTGTCATTTCATTGAAGTTAAACAAGAACGCAACAAATATGTTAAAGCAAGATGTAAAAAATGCGATACAATTATCGCAGGATTGGTGGCTAGAATGAAGGCACACATGAGGAAGTGTAGCTCATTAGTTAATCACGTTGATATTGATGAAGATAACGCCTCTGATAATAACTGTTCTGACAGCATCTGTTCTGGTCGTTCTCGATCTCCATCTTTTTCAAGTGACTTAAGTTAGTACATAATATAACATACATAATATTCTATTTTCTAATTAAGAGAAATTGTATAATCAAAGATGAACTTACAATTAGACATCTTAGTGCTTAAATATTTCTGTGTGAATTTATTTACCTATCTGATTCTACAAACTGCGAAGTCTTTTTTCGGTCGTGAAACGCAATTATGAGTAGAACCAGAATAGTAATATCACTTATTAAATTGATAAGCAATTTAATAATTTTTAATGCTAATAATTTATTAGCATCAGTTAATTCTCTTATTTAAGTCTTATTTAATTAAATTTATTTTCATTGGTCCAAATTTTTCTCGTATTGTTTATCATATATGTATATATGTATATCAATATATAATCAATACTAGAAAAATGCCTATTACGGTCGAAGCTGGATCTTAATTGCTTTAAATAATTCAATCTTGAATTCAAGATTGAAGATAGGCATTTTTTTTAGTATGATTGTGTTTCTTACATATGCGGTCTAAATTAAAAATTCTTAATATTGTCTATATATATATATATATAAAATACACACACACATATATATATATATTCAATGTTGTATCATTAAAGCATTGAATATTGATTATCTATACAATAATTTTCACATTACTTTTGATTTTTCTTTGAGAGACGAAAGAAAACTGTTGTAGTTTCATTAAAATCTCAATTAAATTTTTGTAACGTACGAAATTTCTAAGAATTTTCATTATTTTTTTATAGCAACCGATACAGCTACACGTACTTTACCATCTACATCTACAGCATCCACACCAACACAACCTAAATCGCGCTCAATGAATATAGAACCATTTGTTGTTAGAACATCAATTGCAAACAAAAAGAAGTTTGATTTACAAATAGCTAAATTTATTTACGCCACAAACTCGTCCTTCAGACATGTAGAACATCCAGAGTTCATAAAATTAATAAACTTGTTGCATCCTGGCTATAAACCGCCTTTAAGACAGCAAATTGCAAATGAATTGCTAAATGAAGTATTCCATTCAGAATTGGTTAAAATAAAAGACTGTTTAAATGAAAAGAATGTATGTATGGCTCAAGATGGATGGAGCAATATAAAGCAATATTCACAATGATTCTATAGTGTGTATATCAGCGACAGATATTGTTGATGAAACTGTGCATTTATGTGATACTATTGATACCGAATATAATAGCCATACTGCAGAATACTTGTTAAATTTGGCAATAACTTCACTCAAAAGTTGTCAATACGATATAGATGCAGAGTTAGAAGCTTTGTGACTGATAATGCAGCAAATATGCATAAAATGAGAGAAGAATTGGCAAGATCTGAAAAACTTGGTATGCCTGATATTATTACTTACGGATGCTCTGCACATATTTTAAATCTTCTTGCGCGCGACATTGAAATTCCAGGAATTAAAAGTAACATTAAAAAAATTATGAAATACTTTCGAAACACGCACTTTGCCGCTGCTAAATATAAACAAGCAGGTGGGAAAGCTTTAGTGATGCCACAAGATGTTCGATGGAATACCTTGGCCGATTGTCTGGAATCATATATTAATAACTGGCACATTTTAAGTAAAGTTTGTACTGATAATCGAGCAGCAATAAGCTCGGATATTTCATACAAAATTCACGATATGGATTTAAAAATCAGTGCAACTAATTATTTGGAAAAACTAAAAGTAATTTCAGTCGCTTTAGATAAGGTTCAACGAGATTGCTGTACAATTAGTGAGGCTACAGAAATTTGGATCGAAATAATAAATCATTTTAAACAAAACAACTATTTGGAGTCTGACCTTAATTGTGTTCTGCAGCGTTTTAAAATGGCAATGACGCCTGCACATTATTTAGCAAACTTGCTAGATCATCGATTTAGAGGACTTCAGTTAAGCGAAAAACAATTAGATGAAGACATGGAATATGTCAGTTTATATCATCCTGCAGCCATGCCTGACGTTATATCCTACCGAGCAAAAACTTCTCCCTTCAAAAATTATCTTTTTTCTGAAGAAACCAAAAATGTTAAGCCAATAACATGGTGGCTTGTGCTAAAAAATAATATCAATGTTGTTACATTCGATTTGGTAACACAACTCCATACAGCAGTTGCTTCTTCTGCTGGCATAGAAAGACTATTCTCAGCTTTTGGGTTAGTGCACACAAAACTAAGAAACAGGTTAGGCACAAAAAAGCTTCAAAATTAGTAACAATTTTGAAGGCATTAAACAAAAAAAGTAATCTAATTGTAATTGAACACGAATATTGACAATTGAGAGAATTGAGACTGAAACTTAAAACTGCATAATCCGATTCTTTTTTAAAAGTTTCTGTTTATAGTTAGTAGAAAAAAACTTAAGAACTACTACTGAATGTAGTTTATTGTAATATTTTATAATTTATTAGAATATTAATATTTTATAATTTATTAAAAGATTAACGAATTTTATTTTATTGACTATATGTTTATAGTTTATATTTTATATATATATAGTCTATATGTCGTA
>NW_017298745.1:67336-68577 GCF_001594075.2 Trachymyrmex cornetzi
GTTTAAAATAAAAGTGTTTTAAACAATGCCCAATGTTTTAAACATGTTTTAAACAAGTCGTTTTAAACGTTTTGTTTAAAACATAACAACCCGGATTGGTAGTAAATATGATGGATGAGTATTAAAAGGAAGTACATATATATCTGTATAGTGATACAAACGAATTTATTTTTATTCACATTGTATTACACCGCGCCGTGCGCGATTTTTCATACGTATTTAAAAAAACTAAAGCTAATAACTCGCAATCGACGAGCTGATGTCCATTGAAGATGTCGCTATTGCGTATAGCGTTCTTGGATACGATATTGGAGAATCGCGTATATTTGGCATCGACCGTATCGACGAGTCGGATTAATCGTTCGAACGTTACGTCGATACACCCGTCAAACTCGAACATACGATGTAGCGTCGTTTCGGTCATCATCATGCGTACGGATGAAGAATGGAGACGTACGAGCGTAGCATTGTTCTGCAGCGTGCAAACTCTGACAGTTAGCGGTCCAACGGTTATATAATTGTCCTTATATTCGTTTCGCAGCATCTTGTAAATATTCCGTCGCTGCTCGTAAAGACCTTTCCACGTTTCGAGAGACAGCAACAGTTCATGTCCGCGATGATCTACCAAGGCGATCTCCACGTAACTCGGTAGACCAACGTCGATTCCAATTTCCAAATACTTGTAGCCTGTATACGTCAAGTCGAAACGTCTGCTCAGTAAGCGCACCGCGGGATGCTGCATACTGTATATATACATAATTTTGAAAAAAAAAACGTTATTTATTGTATAAAACGTTGAAACTTACACGTTATATTCCTTCTTCACGTCGTTCGATGCGCTGCTCTCTTTGGCGAAGTACATTTTCAATCGTTCGTACAAGCGGGTATCGCAAGATTGATCGCGTCCTTGTAAATTATGACGTATATAATAATACTTCCAAAATCGAAGAAGGGGCAGGCTGTCACCCTCATTCCAAGAATTTCGAACGTGCTGCAACACGTTTTATCATGTCATTCTACGTATTTTCTTTGTCATGAGTTTATACATACGTTTATACATGCATGCATATGTTTATACATACGTACATATAATACATACATATATATACATACATACACTCATACGCAAAAAAAACGGGCCACTTAAAATTTAGCACTAATTTTTAATATTTTCAAATAGCAATAACTCAGTGAAAATTCATCGTAGCGAGATGTTTAAAAAAGCTCTTTAAAGCTTGAAA
>NW_017298745.1:72202-74714 GCF_001594075.2 Trachymyrmex cornetzi
ATGAAATATCGGCAAGACCGTTTTTTGAAGTATCGGTCGAAAAGGTAGGGATTTCAAGCTTTAAAGAGCTTTTTTAAACATCTCGCTACGATGAATTTTCACTGAGTTATTGCTATTTGAAAATATTAAAAATTAGTGCTAAATTTTAAGTGGCCCGTTTTTTTTGCGTATGAGTGTATATATACGTTTATACGTACATACATACATACATACATACGTTTATAGGTACATACATTTATACGTTCATACGTTTATACATACATACATACGTTCATATATACGTTTATACATACGTTCATACATTGCAAAGGAAGGGAAGGGAAAAGAAATTTTAGAAACGTATTAAAAAAAAATCTCATATTTTATTTCAAACTTGATACATTTCTTTTTGGCGTTGCGGCTACCAATTGTATATTTTAAATACATTTTGTAACGCACAATTCTTAACATGTTTTACATCGCATAGTATTGGTAACATCTAGATTATTCAAAGAATCTATATCTTTGTAATCAGCATCCAAAGTCTCAATGGTCAAGTTGTCGCTATCGAGTATATCAGCCAGCCATTCGCGTTTTTTGCGTTCTTTAACGTATACGAGAGCCTTATTGTCGTCACATTCTTCCGCACCAATTACAGTCATCGTAATTAGGCGTTTCACCATACTGTACGGGATCGTCCCGTCCTCCCATTGCAATCCATGGTGATAAACACTCAGGCAGGAAGCGCAATACTTTTCTGATTTTGTCAAAAAACTCCAAGCAATGGGACATGCAAAAATGTAATGAGAGAGAATGGCTCCTTTTCTCAACACCGCTACTTCCTTCACGATAAATTTCTTTCCAACGATAAATCCTTGCGGATCCACAAACGTTGGTACGGTCATGGCGAACGATTTTTCGAGACAGCGATCCATTTCGATGAATCATATAGTTTATAGTATATTGTGTCGGAGAATGCACTTAGGTGATTTTACGCACAACGTTGGTCAACGGATTGTACTGAACCACGCGATCGTGTATGATGAGACAATAAGCTGTAGTATTTGCAGGTACATTCTCCTTGCAGCCAAATTCTATGCGTACGTCCACAGTGGCACTCTTGACGGGTTCGTTTTGTCGCGAGCAATCAAGAACCACAAAAGGTCCTTCCTTGGTAAATGAGAGCACGTTGAGTAGCGTTTCGAAGCAATCGATTCCATAATACGCTCTACGAAAACGGGCGTATCAAACTTGACGGCGTATCTCTTTTTTGCCAAAATCTAATTTAAATCGTCGTACGGATAAAACGTTGAATTTAAATAAAGTTTCACGTTACTCAAATTACAATCGTCGAACACGCTACCATTTTGTGACATGACATTCTTTCGACCGGTTTGCAGAGCAAAGATAACGTATCGCGGCTTCTGAAGCTGATTCGCTATTTTGACGGCTCATGAATGTTTTGTCGTATTCTGTAACAGAGGATACTCGTACAGATCCCACGAGCGAAAACTCATGCTCAGATAACGACCGCTTTCCAATGCTCGCAGCATTGATAATTTATTGATCTCGTTTAACGCAATGTGAGGCATCCGCCACTGCACTTTAAATAATTCAAGTAAAGACTCCGTCACAGGATTTCCCACCAAGCAATTGTCGTCGTTGCGCGCTCGTATCAAAATCAATACGTGGTGAGCGTTGACTATCAGGCGTTTGTAATCTTCACAAAAGCCCAACAGCATGCTGAGCAGCATGCAAAAATTAAAATATCCTTCCTCTATGTCGGATCTAGTGTAGGGATATGCGATCTCGATCCGATCTTTTAAACGATCGATTATTTGCAAAAAAGATCGATCTTTTAATCGATTCGACAGTATCCGATTTTAAGGTAGATCGATTTATTTAATGAGAGATTGATCGTTCTTCGAAGCGTAGGAGCGGATTCGGAAATTCAAGATATATTTTGATATTATTTCATTCCTATTGTTCACTGAATGTTGAACAAGGATAAAATAATATCTATATACACTCAATTGGTGTTTCTTAATGCTGGCAGCCCTGCCCGTTAGTTGGTTCGTAACATTTCATCTTGGTTTCTTTCATTTCCTTATTTTTACCTTTAATTATCGTAGATTCTGTATCGTACTTACATCGTTCAACCGTTATCAGATTTGATTCTCATAAGTATAGGCATTTAAAAACTCAAAAAGTCGTATGTTTTTATGTAGCAATTTTTATTGTGATTTTGTTGCACTATTAAACAAATATGGTTTATAATATATACAATAAAAAATAGTTAATTATTTTATTGAAAATTAGTTCTACATGTCGTGTTCCAAAGAGTCTAAAGTTATAATATCATTATTGTGCCTACATTGCCTGCATTTACACGTTACTGGTTAACATTAATCGGGTTTAATAATATACGTAGTTACAACTAGTAATTACTACTGACAAAATGTATAAATAAATGCTAGTTAAATTCTAATTTATACTAATTGACACTGACAGTTGTTATCAAATTGAATTTATA
>NW_017298745.1:74781-76375 GCF_001594075.2 Trachymyrmex cornetzi
TGAACCTAGATTTTTATTTTAAATTAAAATTATTTTACTCGGAGATAAATCAGAATCATGTTTTAATTGTTTTTGTTTAATTTCTACAATCGCAGTGAGAAATCATCAAATTGTCATCGATTCGATGTCTATTCCATTGACATATCTCGTGAGATGTCACAAAAAAATTTTAATTGAATCGATCTTCAATAGATCGATTCATTAAGGTCCGATCTTTTAATAGATCGATTTTAACCAATCCGATTTTAAATCGATTAAAAAATCGATACAATTAATGGAGATCGCACATCCCTAATCTAGTGTACCATCCAGCGTTCATCGCAATCAAAGCTTTGTCATACGTCAGCGACACGTAATTCTTGAGCGTGCTAGTTATGCCCACGTTTCTGTTGCGGTCAATCCCCACACCGTTGAATTCATATCGAATTTGATCAAACACGAATGCCACGCAATTATTTATAAGCGTCGTTGGCGTCTGATCGTGTTTCTCTCTCACCGTCAATCTTCCTTCGACGTTGAGAAAAATTCGCAGGGCAACGTGTACAAATCTTGTTGCTGTATAGGTATTCTTATCTCGTCGTTGTACCCGAAAGTTGTATTGGCGAACGGGTTGTACGTATGAGTCTCGATCTTGACGATGCGGTCGTTAAAGATCGGCTCACCGGTAATATTCAAGATATCAATCACTTCAAAAGTTGCGCACCGCGATTCCCAAAGATTGTAAAAATTTAATGTTTGACGCGCTGAGTTTCTTCTTGCTAATGCAGCTAGATGAACGAGTGTTATCGAGCTGTGACGTCACCTTTATTATCACTTCTTTATTATCACTTCCATCTTCGTTTTTGGAGTATACAGATATAAAATACGTATAAAAATGGTTGATACGTGAAATGAAAAATAGTAATAAATGATATAACATAAAATATAATAGTAATACTAATATAAATGTAAAAAAAAACATGACGATATTATAATAATACATAATAGTACACTGTATGAAAATATAAAAAATTTAGAAAAACATACACGAAATACAAACTAAGATAATACATAAGAAAATGGTTGACACGAATTGAAAATAATAATAGGTACATAGTAAATGGTACTACATAAAACATAATAGTAATAAAGCAATATAATTATAAAGGCATAAGACCACGAACGCCTAATATCTTTGGCTAAAAATTATTATATTTGATAAAAAACAATTAATAGACGTTTCGGTCTTCAATGAGACCTTCTTCAGTATTAGAATAAATTAAATGTGTTACGCATAATAATTACATGATATAAGACTTAAAATTAGATTCTTACAATATAAGTATTATTTTGGCTATTACAAAATTCCGTCAATACTATAATCGCAAAAGTTTTTTTCTCCTCCCTTTCTCAATTCTTACTGAATGTGATTTATATTCTCGTTTAAACGCAATGTTTCCATACCAGTTTGTTAGTCTGAGTAGATCTTGAACAGTATACCATGAACGATATGTACGCAATTTCTCTCGATGTATGTCCACACAAAAATTCCAGTTTCTGTGTCGAAGATGAGAAGATTTGCAATCAAGAACGTGGAAAATTCATGTGATCTCAA
>NW_017298745.1:78243-79121 GCF_001594075.2 Trachymyrmex cornetzi
TTGTGTGGACATACATCGAGAGAAATTGCGTACATATCGTTCATGGTATACTGTTCAAGATCTACTCAGACTAACAAACTGGTATGGAAACATTGCGTTTAAACGAGAAAATAAATCAAATTCAGTAAGAATTGAGAATGGGAGGAGAAAAAAACTTTTGCGATTATAGTATTGACGGAATTTTGTAATAGCCAAAATAATACTCATATTATAAGAATCTAATTTTAAGTCCTATATCATGTAATTATTATGCGTAACACATTTAATTTATTCTAATACTGAAGAAGGTCTCATTGAAGACCGAAACGTCTATTAATTGTTTTTTATCGAATATAATAATTTTTAGCCAAAGATATCAGGCGTTCGTGGTCTTATGCCTTTATAATGATATTGCTTTATATTCGCACCACGTATCTATCCTATATTGATAATAGTAATACTTATATAAACGTAAAGACATACATAAAGTGTAAATTACAATACAATAATAGTAGTACTTAATAGTAATATAAATGTTATTGCATATATTACAATGGTATCCGCCAATGTCTCCATGGTAACGTCTCCGTCGTGTTCGGTACGATGTATCGTTTGTCATCATATGGACTCAGAGCGATTTTCGATTCGGACATCGTGTACACCTCGTGTAATTTAGATCGTATACACGACTGACGACGAGTCATTTCGATCTCTTTGTTCAAACACCGCATGTCATCGTCAAATGTTATCGTTCGCTCTATGACGTTATTCTTTACGCCTTTCACCTTTTTAGTATCCTTCTTGCCGTCCACCTGTAACGATGCACCCCCAGAAATAGAAATGCATCGTCCCCGGCAATACCAGCCCGCCGGATGCCGCTACGGTGACCCCCGGTCGCC
>NW_017298745.1:80079-80636 GCF_001594075.2 Trachymyrmex cornetzi
CTCTCTTCTCCTGGCCGAACCTCTTTGCGACCCTGGCCGCAGCCCGTGACCGACGAGCTACGTCCGCGCAAAGTCAGGTTGTTACATGGCGCCCGAACAGGGACCGCTCCGGAGAGGAGAGACACAGAGCGTACCGAGGGCGTGGATTTACAAATACGCAATCATTGCGGAGCTGGAGGTGCACGTGCTCGATACCGAGGGCACGCTGGACGAACTGCGAGGCCGCCTAAGCGGTTTCGTAGATCAGAATCCAGACCGATTCCAGGCCCGTTTACCATCACTGCCGCCGCGTGACCGACGTTCGTCCAAGGGGTTAACTTATCGATCAATCCCTTCGCGCCGCTGCCCGCCCCGTCCAGCCCGGACAGCCGGCCGGGAAAAATCATTAACGAGATGCGGAAGTGGGAGATCCAGTTCGACGGGAAAGATCCATGGGCATTCCTAGAGCGCGTCGAGGAACTGAAGGAGGATTACGAGCTAACCGACCTTCAGTTCTTCAAAGGCCTACCCATGCTCCTGAAAGGAGACGCCCAGGCCTGGGGTCGGGCGAACCGCCG
>NW_017298745.1:81075-81899 GCF_001594075.2 Trachymyrmex cornetzi
CCGCCGAAGAAATTTTGCTCGCAGTGCGGCAAAGACAGAGTCCTCACCCGAGCATGACATCCGCCGCCGGGAAATGCATTGGAGGCCGGGGACCCGACGGCCGCGCCCCGGCCCTCCGTCTAAACTTCCGGCCGCGACCGCACTGCCATATACGGATAGGGACAATGACAGTCGAAGCGCTGCTCGATACCGGCTCCGAGATCTCATTTATCGACGAAGCAACCGCCCGCGCGGCGACAAAAATGGGATACCGCGTTAACCCGGAGGAAGGCAAGGTACAACTCGCCGACGGCCAAATTATCCCCCTGCCGGGAAGCATAGACCTGCCCGTAGAGATCACGGATCGCACGGTACGGCACGCATTCCGCAGTATGCCGACCCTAACGAATAGCACCCTGATTGGCATCGACTTATGGGCAAAAATCGGCCTCGCAATCCCGCCACCCGGACCGATAATACAACAGACCGGCACTAGCCGGGCCGCAGGGGCGGAAGGGCTTGCGCCGCGAAATGAGGAAGAACTCCGGCGCCTCCGCGAGTTCCTCGCCGACGAACTACCGTGATTCGAGGCCGTACGGGGCCCCACGCGCCTTACGCAGCACCAGATTCGCGTCAAGCCCGGGACGGTGCCAATCAAGCAGCGATATCGCCCACGCAATCCGGCTATGCAGGCGATCATTGACACCGAAGTCGAGGAGATGCTACGCGAGGGTATCGTCGAACCCGTCGTTAGTCCGTGGAGCTCCCCTGTCGTAATCGTGCGTAAGAAGAACGGGAAGAACCGATTCTGTATCGATTTCCGCCGCGTGAACGAAGTTACCGAA
>NW_017298746.1:0-446 GCF_001594075.2 Trachymyrmex cornetzi
TCAAAAATAATTTTTTGCATAATAGTCTATACCGGAGCCACTACCGCGTCTCCTGATATACTTTGTATCTTTATTAATATATATCTATGCATAGATATATATTGATTTGACGCGAAACTAAATTTATCATATATCATAGCATACGACTACAACACGCGCATTTATATTATCATTTTTATCGCAATTTCAGAGTAAACATGTAAATGTCACATTAATCTTGACTCGACTTCCACAATTCTACGTGAGATTTCTAAACTGGTGTCTTAGTTTTTTATTAATAGGCGCGACCCCGCCCCCGCTTGTCATGGCCTCTGCCTCTTCCTTTGAATGGTCCCCAATGGCGATTGGCCTGCGCCAACTTCATGAGAAATTCCATAAAGTAATCGTTCTGTACTTGAATACCGGCACGTGTTCCTCTTTTCTCTGTAATTAAAAAACAAAAAATT
>NW_017298747.1:0-807 GCF_001594075.2 Trachymyrmex cornetzi
AAAGATTTAATGGCGTATATAGAAAAACACGGTACTCAACCAGAATATATCTGTGATTACTGTCAACGAAAATTTCGTAATGGAGTTTTGCCTGCATATAGTGTTTTAAATAATCTCTTTGCACATAATGTACCTGATGAAATAGCATCTCTTAAACAATACGAAAAAATGCTTATACAAAGAACTAAGGCATTTCAAACTATTGTTAAAATGGGAACTGTTATTAATAAAAAATTGCCCCAAAGGCAAATGGTGCAAAAAGCAAAAGGTAGAACATTTCATTTACCACTTCCTCTACAAGAAACATTGAACAAATTATGTAAAAATACCGATCCAATAAATAAAAATCATGAAATTATTTTAGTTAGAGGTGTTCCGACAAATTCCAAAATTATTTGGGAAGACATAGTAGATAAAAAAAAATATATAATGCTTTAATATGGTTGAAACGTAACAATCCTTTTTATGAACATATTATATTGTCGAATACTACTGATAAATTACATTTGGAGGAATTAAATAATCCGGAATTTGTAATACAAGACATAGAAAATGATAAAGAATCTGTTTTGTATGACAATCACGAATTGCGCCCAAAAATTGAAATGCAAGAAACAGAAAATAACGAAGCAATTTTAAACGATAAGTGTCAGGCTATGTTAACTCAGATTGATGAGAGTGATGATAGTTATTATGATCAATATAATAATATACTATTTACCCTTTATATGAAAAAAAGTCACGTAAGAGTGACACCGTTTTATACCAAATGTTAAAAATTCAGGCATTGCCTTTGGATAACCGTGA
>NW_017298748.1:0-479 GCF_001594075.2 Trachymyrmex cornetzi
CATATATCGTACGTTTCAGCTAATTTTTAGTTTTCTTTAGCGATTTAACACCTTATCATCTATAATCTAACATCCAAATCACTTTCGTTCCAAATCGTCTTTCCTTTGGTCACTCTACACACCTAAACTCCATACCAGTTGACAGGCTGAATGGTCATCAAGATCTATGTATGTCTAACCTCAGGAATATTCGTTACATTAATCACATTCTCCTACAATTCTTATAATTAACATTTCTACGATCGTCACTCATTTAAAAATTTCGCATCTCTCTATATGTTAAATTGATGTTTATAGATCTTGACGACCATTCAGCTTGTTAACTGGTATGGAGTTTAGATGTGTGGAGTGGCCGAAGGAAGGATGTGATTTGGATGTTAGATAAATGATAAGGTGTTAAATCGCTAAAGAAGGTCAGAAATTAGCTGAAATGTACGATGTATGAATATTAAGTTGCTGTAAGAGCATTGTGTGTAATT
>NW_017298749.1:0-551 GCF_001594075.2 Trachymyrmex cornetzi
GAAACACAATTAGCTTTCGATACATTACGCGACTTACTGTGCAAAGAGCCTATATTACAATATCCAAATTTCGATAAAGAATTCATACTTACCAATGACGCTTCCGACTACGCCATTGGCGGAGTGCTGAGCCAAGGTAGCATAGGTCAAGATCTTCCGATAAGCTATGCTTCACGAGTATTAAACCCCGCCGAAAAAAATTACTCCACAATCGAGAAAGAACTCTTAGCTATCGTATATTGCACAAATCACTTCAGACCATACCTATATAGGCACAATTTCACATTAGTCACTGATCACCAGCCTTTAACGTGGTTACATCATGTTAAAGACCCGACTTCGCGACTAATGAGATGGCGTTTAAAATTAGAAGAGTACAATTATAAAATTATATACAAAAAGGGCACGTGTAACAATAACGCGGACGCGCTCTCCAGAAACCACGTAAATTCCAATAAATGCTCAATTCTTGTTATACATAAAAAACTCCGCCGGAAATCAGATCCCACTTTCAATATCGAAGAATTCTCTGAACTAGATAGCGAACAAAC
>NW_017298750.1:0-347 GCF_001594075.2 Trachymyrmex cornetzi
CGAAAAAATTTAATTTAAATAGAAAAATTGTTCATGTAAAAACACTTGGCGCTGCTAGATCTCCATCGATATAATAACATAGTAGTAAAATATGGATGTAATATTTAGAAAAATAACAAATAAAAAGCATATTAATAAGACAAAATTAGAATCGTATTAAAAAATACGAATATTTGGAGAAATAAGAAAAATAAAAAGCATTCCAAATGAGAATCAAAGTATCTAGCATGTGTATATATGCGATTGAATTATAGAATCGTGTAAATTATAAAAAAAACATTGTATGAATACTGTTAAGTTTAAGTCTAAGAAAATATAAATTTCGGTTTGTAAGACATGCTTTATGA
>NW_017298751.1:0-1606 GCF_001594075.2 Trachymyrmex cornetzi
ACTTTTTCCCCAGTAGGATATTTTAAATTACACCTATCCACTTTTATTCTTGGTTTATTTACTGCAATCATTTTATTATTTAAAATTGAAACGTCGGAGCCCGTATCTATTTTGAAAATACACAGTTTATTATCTACCTCACCAATGTAACAAAAATTCTCCAAATTATATTTATTTTTTTCCGACCTGAAAGAATGTTGGTTAAAAACAAGGTTACAATTATAACATTTATTGGTACCAACACAAGAACATTTATGATTATTGATACAATAATTATCTTTCGAGGTTTTCTGTTCGATTGTCGAGCTCACCACGCCAAGCTCGACTATTCCACGTTTTTCGTTCTACCGGGCATTCGGAACGGAAATGCCCCTCCTTTCCGCACTCCCAACGCTCCTTTCCATTTTCTTTCCTGAATTTCTTAAAATCTATCCCATTTCACTTTTTTAAAATCCGTTTTTATTAAATTTTCTTTCTTTATCTTTATCCGTGTCCTTGTCTTGATCTTTTTCTTCTTTTTTTAACCGAAAATTTTCCTCTTTTTTCCCTTCGTGACTAAAATTGTTCTCATTTCTATGTTGAAAACTGTTTTCCTGAATTTTATTGTTTTCGCTCGCTCGATCGCCACTCTGAGAGACGTAATTCTCTCAATCTGAAGTGTTCTTTTTACGAATCCGTCGGACAAAGCGGAGACGAATTGTGCGCACGCTATTTTGTCGCGAACTATATCGGGGCATTCCGGATATGCCGATTGCGATAACCGCTCGACATCCGAACCCAACGACGCAATGCTTTCTCCGAACTTTTGTCTCCTACTCATAAACAGCGAATAATAGCCTTGTAACGATTGCGTCTCCCCGAAACGCATTTCCAGTTTTGACTTTAATTCCTCGAATCGTAAAGTCTCTAAATTTTGCATGTTTTCTAAGATTGCGCGTGCTTTACTACGCAAGCACGACACTAATATAGCGGTCTTCATTTGGTCTTCCCAACGGTTCGCTCGGGCGGTTAAATTGCGCGAGATATTCGCGTAAAGGCGCGTTCCCCTTATACGTATCCGGTTTAAGTTTAACGCCCATCTGACCACGAAACGTCACAGACGCATCAAAATGATTACCGGCGGCGCCCCCGTCGGTATCAACACGGAGCGGTGCAGCCAAATTGTCAACACTCGCGACCGCATCTCCGCCCGCGACGGAAACATCTGCGCGAGAATCACGCACATGAATACTCGCGACCGAATCTCGTACGCCAGTATTATTAGAAAGACTTAGCTGGTCTGATGGAATCTCGCGAAGTCGCTCCTACAGTTGGGAGATCTGCACATCCTGCTGGCGAAGAGATTCCGCAAACGCCGTTCTCGCTCGCCGCTGCTCCTCCCGCAGCTGTCGGATTTCTCTCAGAACGGCATGAAGCACTGTCTGCATTGGAGAAGTCGATCTCCTCGATTCGCGGGGATGCCTCCTCCGTTGCCGGTTCGTGTCCCGCAGATCTGCCACCGCACGCTCCGGGCTTTCCATACGAGCGGTGCTCTCCATACGAGCTCTCCTTCTCGTCGCGATCGGCGACCGAATCATCCGAGACCCTCTGGATCCCGGACGAGCCC
>NW_017298751.1:4993-6322 GCF_001594075.2 Trachymyrmex cornetzi
TCCCCTACGGATCCCTGTCCAGGGAGGAAACCAACTCCTGCCAGGCTTTGGCTTTCGCCCGCCTGATGGCCACGCGGAGGGCGCTCCGCGCGTTGCGGAGTCCCTCCGCGGCCGCCTCCGTCTCAGCGTCGATGCCCCGCCGCCGGGCGCGGGTGTAAGTGCGCCAGGCGGCCACGGTGGTCCTCCGGAGGTCTGCCAATTCCTCCGACCACCAGTAGGCCGCCTTTCGACGGTACACCCGCTGCCGCCGATCCGGTACCCCGAAGGGCGGCCGAGCGTCCGACATGCAGGGCAGTCGGCCTTTTCGCGGCATTGGTTTGCCGCGTGACCGATGCCCCCGCACCGGAAGCAACATCCCGACCTGTCGGTTGCGCTGGTGCACTTTTGTTGCACATGGCCGGCCTCTAAGCATCGATAGCATTGGAGGCCTCTGGCCGGCAGCAGCGTCAACCGACAGGTGGACCATCCCACCACCACTCGTGGGGCGGCCAACAGTTTTTTGGCCGCCTCCACGGGGCACCGGTCCCAGTTCGAGCCTAGGCCATTGGGGGTCCTGCGAATATCCCCCACCTTAAATTGGAGTGGGGGGCATTCGCTCGTCCTACCCAGTTCCTCGGCCACCTCCTTCGAGGTGACCGAGTCATCGAGTCCGGAGACCCGGAGCTCGGCGCTCTTCGCGGGTCGGGACACACGGACGTCGTCCCTCTCCGCGAGAGCGGCCGAGAGGCGCTCGGCCAGGCGATTGGCCTTGGCCCCGCTCTCCGGGCCCCGGACCTCCCAAATTAGGGCCCCCGTAATGGCCTTTCTCGGCCTGAGGTCCTCGATCCCCAAGTCTTTCAGGAAGATCGAGGACCTCGCCTTCGCCACCACCTCGGCATAGGCCGACTGGTCGGCGCAGGTGATGGTCACCGCCGCCGAGGTGGCCGCCCGGAGCTTGGGGGGCCTTTTGTCGGAGGCTTTCGGATCTCCGACGGACCCTCCCCCTTGCCCGCTCCGGCTCGTTTCTTTCCTTTCCCGCAGGCGGGCGGTTGGGGCGGCGGTGCGGCCTTGGCGCGCTGCGCCTTGGCCGCTGCCCTCTTCGCTTTCCGGGAGACGACCTGCGCCCAGGTCGCCTTCTCGGTCATACCCGCGCCGCGGGTCGGCTCCCCAGTTGTAGGGGGAGCCGGGCACGGTCGCGCCTTGCTAGGGTTGCTGGGGGGCTGGGTGACGCCACCCCCCTTTGCACCGGAGCCCTTCTTGGTGGCGGCTCTCGCCCCCGGTTGTTGTGGGGTAGCAAGGGACCGCTTGTCGCCTCGGCTCCTCTCCCTCTGCGGGGGCTGGGCCCTAATG
>NW_017298752.1:0-1917 GCF_001594075.2 Trachymyrmex cornetzi
TCCCCCCCGCGCCCCGCACTCCCCTCTAGCCCCATGGGTTAGAATCCGCCTAGTATACCTACTTATGTTTGTTTGTCTTAATATTCTAAGCAGTAGTCCAGAAAGGCCAAAGAAATTTAGAAAAAGTAAAATGAACATTACAAAGAAAAGCGCAGAGGAAGGTTTAGCTTTTCTTTTACATAATAATCTATCAGAACAGTTATTCATAAATATGAGTTTAGAGTGTAAGATCTTCGGTGCAGATATCTGGCCAAGTTACGATGTTGTCCGTAATGCCAAAAAAAAACTTAAGACCACCAAAAGAAGTTATTACTATTTCTGAAAACATCGCAGAAGTTCCGGTGCAAGAATTTTTAAATCTTACTATCAAAAAGATTATTGAATTACAAAAAGACGTACTTCTGCGATACGCTCAAACGGCTAACTGCATATACACTAAAATTAAAATGGTTTTAATATCTTCATGGAGCTTTGACGGTAGTACAGAACACTCGGCATATAAGCAATATATTTCACATCATGACGTTCATTCGGTTGTTGTTGATGAAAACATATTTGCCACTTCCCTGATTCCTTTGCGTTTATCGAATACAGAAGGGCATATTATATGGAATAATAATCTATCCCAGTCGTCCATATCATGTAGACCTATCAAACTACAGTTTGCCCGGGAAACGAAAGAAGTGATTTTAAATGAAAAGAAATATATAGATGAGCAAATAAAACATTTGAAAGATTTTGAAATCAGTTTGGAAGGCTATCATTTCAAAATTCAATTCCTTTTATCATTGACCTTAATAGATGGAAAGGTATTGAATGCTATTACAAATACAAAATCATCTCAAAGTTGTCCGATATGTAAAGCAAATCCTAAAGATTTTAATAATCTTTTTAATATAAAATCAGGTAAATTCCAAGCATTTGAAAATTCGCTGCAGTATGGAATCAGTCCCGTTCATGCTTGGATCAGAATATTTGAATGTTGTTTACACATATCATATAGATTAGATATAAAAACTTGACAAGTTCGAGGGGCTGAAAGTAAAGAAAAGTACATAGAGAGAAAAAAACGAGTACAACAAATTCTTTGGGAGAAGTTGGGTTTACGTGTGGATAAATCAAAATCAAGTGGTAGTGGAACCACGAATGATGATAATACCGCACGCAGAGCCTTTACAAATGCAGAAACACTATCAGAATGTCTTGGGCTAGACCTCAAATTGCTTAACAATTTTAGATTTATCTTAATAAGTCTGTCTTGTCACCTTCCTTTAAATGCGAATCGGTTTGAGAACTTATGTTACTCAACAGCAGAATTATTTATATCTTTGTATCCTTGGTTCTGTATGCCCTCAATAGTTCCCAAGATTCTCATACATGGTGGACAAATAATTCGCAGCAGTATACTACCACTCGGTATGCTTGGGGAAGAGGGGTCTGAGGCACGTAATAAAGATTACAAAAATTTTAGACTCCATCACAGCAGAAAAAATAACAAACAAGTGACCATGGAGGATATGTTTTATAGACTAATGGATACATCAGATCCGATTTTAAATTATTTAAATGTACAATCTCGTCTAAAACAGAAAAATAGAATACCATTTCCCAAAGAAGTGTTAAATTTATTAGATATTCCTAAAAGCGAAGTGGATGAAATAATATTAAGCAGTAACGACGACGAAGAAGAAAGCGATATTGATGAGAAAACAGACCTCGAGTACTTTAAAAATACTGAATTAACTGATGCCGACGAGGAAAACGACTAGTTAAATTATTATGAGATAGTCAATATTTTAAAATACATATTTAATATAATATAATAACAAATTTAATATAATAAAGTTAAAATATAATAAAACAATAAAAACAATAAAAAAAATTAAAAATAACAAAAACAACAAAAAAACAAAAACA
>NW_017298752.1:5474-6086 GCF_001594075.2 Trachymyrmex cornetzi
GCTGTCCTGGCTCCGTTAGGGCCGCCCGGAAGTATTCCGGGGAAAGGCCTGGCGGAGCGGTGATGCGGAATGGAAAACCCATCAAAAAACCCGGAAGAAAAAACGAACATCCGGCTGGGGGCAGCTTGTAAAATAGCCCCACTTTATGAAGCTAACAATGGAGGGAAAAGAAACTAACCCTACGTTAGCAGCCAGGTTCGGAACCGGCAGCTATCGACGCGGGAGAAGTCTTGGCCGCCACCGCGTCGGACCTGAGCAACGCCCAGGTATCATGAGACAGGCGCGTCGACGGGTGCACCGCAGGCCCGTCGGCGAAACGAAATGCGTTTGCGAAGACGGAGGAGGCTCTTCGTAAGGGCCTGGAAGGGGTGAAAGCCCGGAATGGATGCGCTGCCCGGAGGACAATCCCCGGTCTGGGCCACGTCTCGGGCGGGGAGGGCGTCGGGAAGGACGTGGACGTGTACTACGACACGTCCTTCTCCGACGCGATTATGGGCGAGGCAGAGGGCTTCGAGCTCGTCCCGGCGGGAGAGCAGGTCTGCCTGTTCAGCCCGCCGGAGCCAGATCGGGGCGTCTCCCCGGAGCCCCCGCCGCTCGAGGCGGGGCCGGGTG
>NW_017298753.1:0-442 GCF_001594075.2 Trachymyrmex cornetzi
ATTAACTTTTATTCCGAGTGTGAGTGTCCGCGATTTTGCCGAGAAGCGATTTCCGTTATTAGTATACACGCGCCGCGAAGTGAGGTTAGGAGTGTTCGTACGTGGCTGTCACCGCGATCGCGAAAATTTTCTAAGTCCGTTTATTCGTAAGTTCGTAAAATCATCGCGGTCGGGAGTGCGTTGTTAAAATCATCTTCTAGTGTCTGTTCGTAAAACCACTCCCGACAGTATTCGTTCGTAAAATCTGACAGTCACGTACTTTAAAATCAAGTGATTTCATTGGTGAGAATAGGACCGCGGGTGCTTATACTTATTAAAATCGACTTGTTTTCTATTGGTTATACTGTATTCGCCCAGTGGATTCGTGGTGGCGAGTGCGCATAGAAAATTTTAAATTCTTATAAAATACTTCCAATTCTCCAGCCTCTGATTGGCTGATACG
>NW_017298753.1:552-809 GCF_001594075.2 Trachymyrmex cornetzi
TTGACTATCCACTGCCCCCTACGGTAAAGTGTTATAAGTGTTTCGGTGTTGAGGGGGCAGGTAAGGTAAAGGGCGAATACAGCGACCCGCCGCATTTAGCCAAACATTTAAAAAAGTGCCACCCGGGAGACACATTAAATTATAAATGCTCACAGTGTAGCTTTAAAGCGAAAGGGAAATACCCCTATAAAGACGTAAAGGCACACTACACCACGTGCCATGTGTCTCCCGCAGTGGATGCGGCGGGTCCAAGCACT
>NW_017298754.1:0-245 GCF_001594075.2 Trachymyrmex cornetzi
AACGATGACGTGGTCATGACGTCGGCAAGATGCCAATTCTCATTGGTTGGTGGGCGTTACCATACGCGTGAGCATACCCTTGTCTTTATACCATGATTATAAAGGCATATGACCACGAACGCCTGTTATCGTTGGCTTAAAATTATTATATTTAATAAAGTACAATTAATAGACGTTTCGGTCTTCAATGAGACCTTCTTCAGTATTCATATAAATTAAAAGTAATACGCATAATTATAACATAA
>NW_017298754.1:334-690 GCF_001594075.2 Trachymyrmex cornetzi
TCCCCTCTCTTCTCTTTCCTTACTAGATGTGATTTTAACTCCTTTTAACGCTATAGTTCCATATCAGTTTATTAGTATGAGCAGATCTTGAAACGTAACCACGAACAATTGTATAAGCAAATTCTCTCGATGTATGTCCACACAAAAGTTCCAGTTTCTATTAAATAATATATGCAATTATAATTTAATCAATACAATACAACGTTTAAAAAAAAAATTAGTTAACTTATAAATATTAGAAATAACTCAATCGGATTTAATTTAATAAAATATAATTAAAACAGTCAAATCTCGAAGAGAGGGGATAAAAACTTTTGCGAGTAAAGTATTGACGAAATTTTGTAATAGCAAAAAAA
>NW_017298755.1:0-326 GCF_001594075.2 Trachymyrmex cornetzi
TACGGTACCTACCTCGGACAAAGCCGAGCGGCCCCGCGCACTCTCCCACAGCCCTCAGACAGCGCCCCGCCCGCCCCACGACGGCACGAAGCACTGCCCTTGGGCCGCGTCTCCACCAGTGACGCCCAGTGTGCAATGAGCGATAGTTCATGAAGAACGACCGCCCACTGGAGCAAACCTGGTGGTGAATGCCTGGGTGCAATGGGGTTAATACCCCACCAGGCATTCGCTCTCCTTGGTGGCATGGGTTCAATGTCCGAAGACAGAGCCCGCCTGCAGCAATGGTGCTGCGTCGTCGTTCCAGTCCTCGGTACCGCGAGGGAACC
>NW_017298755.1:496-1723 GCF_001594075.2 Trachymyrmex cornetzi
CCGGGGAGTGTGGAGGGCCCTTGGAACGCCGGACCCAGCGTACAGAGTCCCTCTATCTAGCGAGGGACTCCGTACTGTGGAGTGTTGGCACCCGGGACCCTCAAAGAGAGCTCCGGGTGAGCCCCCGTGCCACGACAAGGCCCTCCACGCACGACGGTTTATAGTCAATCCTTTTTTTTTTGTTTTTACATGGGAGGAGAAAATCTTCGCAAGCCCCTCTCCGAGGGGGACCCTTTCGGGACACCCATCGGAGAGGGGAAGACCCCCGACGGCCCGTACCGTCGGGAGTGCCGGATTCAACCGACTCGTGATCCCTGAGATACAAGGTATCCCAGGGACGCGCCGAGTCGGCCGCCTACCGACTAAAAACTCCCCCCCTAGACGTACCACCGCCCCTGCCTATTTGGGGGACAGTCCGGAACCGCATTTTAGCACCACTTCAGACTGCACCCCAGCGTTTGGAGTCCCGTGTCTCCCTGCCTCATATATACAGGTTTACCGTCTTGGTACTAATCTAGCTTAAGTCTATGTATCTATTTACTAGGAATAGTAATAATCGATTAACATATATACATATATATACACGTTGTCTCGCCTCATCGTTCCTCTCACAGAGCGGTCATCGGAACCTAATACCGCTGTTTATACATATTTACATAATTGCGTCTTTGTTCCTCTCACATAGGCGGTCATCGGAACCTAATGCTACCTTATATATATACATCATACGTACGCCTCCGTTGCTCCTCACACACTCGATCATTGGAGCCTTATCCAATGGGAGGAGCCGGGACTGCCACGGGAAGCGCGGCCTGCGCAGCCTGCTCCCGTTCTCGAGCACGCTCGTCCTCCTCCTTATTTCGCATCACCGTTTCACAGAAAGTTGCGAATACGGCCCACGCTTCGGGAGAACGCACGATGGCCCTCACCACCGCCCGCAGCGACCTGTCGACACCCACGACTTCCAGCAGCGCACCCCTCTGCTCCGCCCAGGACGGGCAAAACAAAAGGGTATGCACCGCTGTGTCGCTCGTCGCTCTGCAAAAAAGGCATATCGGGGTGTTCCTTCGCCCTATCCCATAGAGATAGGCTTCAAACACCCCGTGCCCAGTCAAAATTTGGGTGACCCGATACGTGAGGGCACCGTGCGTCCTTCCCACCCAGGTTTCTAAATCCCCCTCCATCGCTGCTCGCACGACCGCGCCCGAACCACCCGGCGGCAGCTCG
>NW_017298755.1:5705-6381 GCF_001594075.2 Trachymyrmex cornetzi
GTCTCTTCCGCGCCCTTTTAGTTTTCGCCTCAACCCATGGTTCCCCGTCAATCGGGTAACCTTTGGGAGGCGGCGAGTTTTCCCTGTCCTGGTCATCGGTAGGTCCCGCTCCCCGGTTGTAACTCTCCCGCCTGCTACCTAGTCCTTCAGTATGGGCGTCCAGACGTTTTCTCGAGGCAGATTGTCTTTTATCTCCCTCCACTATCTGACCCCTCTCGTTAACAATCGTTACTCGGGAGGACCTATCCTCTATCCGTTTGCGGACACCTCCTAACGCCGGTCTGTACACCGGGGGGAGGCTCTCCACCTCATCTACTTCAGCATCTCTGCTAGACCTAGGACGTTCCTCCCTGGTCTGTCCTCTAGTCCTAGGCAGCGGGCTACTATCGCGGATCTCCTCATCCGAAGAGGGGACGTACCTCCTTTCACGGCTCCGCTTCCTGTCCCTCTCCTTCAGCGTTTGCACCGTATCTTGCAGCTTGTTGATCTGCGACCTCATGGTTTCCCGCTCTCGACGCAGAGTATCTACTTCCCGTCGGAGCTTAATCACTTCCCGCTCTAGAGCCTGATTGTTGGCCCTGATCTCGTCAGCTGGTCCCGTCCCTTTTACAATTTCAGAGACCAGCCTCTGGATCGCTATTTTGGCGACATTTACGCCCACCTTTATCTGGCGGCG
>NW_017298755.1:11353-11601 GCF_001594075.2 Trachymyrmex cornetzi
CCGCCTCAGCACATACAACTTCATGTGGGGTGTTATTGAAGGTCCCTCAATATCCAAGAAGGTTCCTATCAAGAAGCCCCCTTGCTGGAGCTGCTTCTCAATCCTATGGACGACCGTGTGGAGAGTCGATATGCTCGAGTGGCCAGCCCGATAGGCGTGCTGCTCTGCATGCAACGGATACCGAACCAGCACACAATCCCTAATGTAAACATCGACCAGCTTTTCCAATGTCTTAAGAAAGAACGAGG
>NW_017298756.1:0-11013 GCF_001594075.2 Trachymyrmex cornetzi
CATTCATTACGCCCGTAATACAAGCCGACGAGCTAGTCCGCGCATAAAAGTCAGGTTGTTTCATCATTATCATTGTTAATATTATTATTCCCAGCAATGGAGCCGTTTCATCACTTCATACCCTTTTAATGATGGGATATGGAGGAGAATTAAGGAGAACAGAATATAACGGTAGATAAGTGTTATCGGGTTTATTTATTGTGTAGCCTACAGTGGTACGCCTAATATTTATCTTAACTGGCACGTTAGCCGTAATAACCGAGACGTGGCTTCTTCCTTGGCGGGGCCTGTCGGTTGACGTCTACTGGTCGGGTGCTCCGTCGGCAGGGTGCGGCCGCGTCCCCGCAGCTTTGGCGCTGCGTAGTTTGATAGGAGGCGACGCGCGGGGCCTGGTTTCGGGCTTCGGCGGCGACTGGTGCTCCGGGGAGCCGTTTATACCGGGGCCGTGAGCGCAGACGGCTCCGGTGGGAAACAACGAGGGTTGAATTTCCCGGCCTTTTTGAAATCCCTATCCATCCGGCATAATTGTATCCCCCTTCCCGCGCGATTACCCCGTCTAGTTTCTACGAGAGAAATTATTGTTATTTAACCCGACAATTTGCTTAGTTGGGACTCATTGGTTTAATAGGAAATCAATTTCAAAAGAGAAGAGTCGTCAAAAAGACCTATGATGATAAGGAAAGAACCGCGCGCTCTTACAAGCGCCAGCCGGCTCAAGGCTCGAAGGAATGTAGGAGGAACCGCGCGCTACTGTAAGTGCCAGCTGGCTCAAAGAAATGTAGGAGGATCCGCGCGCTACTGTAAGCGCCAGTCGGCTCAAGGCTCAAGGAAATGTAGGAGGAACCGCGCGCTACTGTAAACGCCAGCCGGCTCAAGGCTCGAGAAAAACCCGAAAATAAGTGCAGCCATTTGTACTTTAGCTTCCTATATTGCGATCCATTAGAGATATTCCTTTACAATCCAGTATATCCGGCCTTCCAATACTACTACCGTTAATAAGAACGTAGAATAATGACTTCCTATGTCTGGAGGTGACCAAAGAAAAAATGACGCTGGGCTCGGTTTTCGCCCTATTTATATAGGCGCCGTTTGGTGGCACCCGCGAGTTGGAAGGCAGGGGGAGCGCAATTTTCCCAGAATTGGGCGTACGTGACTAAAACAAAGAATAGGCTTTTCTTCCCGAAATATAATTCGTACAGAATTAACACTCGATATAATTTACGAGAACTTACTCCAAAATGAAGAGATCGAGTTACTTTTGCCTTAATCAGCGGAATTTTTAAATAATTAATGAATTAAATTTAGGGCCTCTCTCCGCGATCCGAGTAGTCTCTTTCCGCGGTCTGTGCTAGTCCCTCTCCGTGGTCCGCGCTGCTCCATCCGACTCGCGGCCGGCACTCGCTAACGCGGCTAGTTGACAGTCACTCGTTTTTGGATTGATTTAAGCGGTCGCGTCACCCAAAGGTGACGATTTAACTAAAGAAACATATTAATGCAATTAGAGACCTCAAAATTAAACATATTCTTAGTCAGAGCGGCTGAAATTCCATCCCGAGGATGGAACGACGAGCGACACGCGCACCTCGGGCTGTGATTGGTGCGCGATAACTTATTCTTATTTCAGAGGATTGTAGTCGCTAAAACGTTTAGAGCAGGTTAGTTTTTTCTAAATATGCGTAGGATGGCAATGACATAACTGTCATAGCGTACGAAAATGAATTCTTTACTCCACGCGGAGTTAATTGACTCGGCGTTTTGTCTCAACGAAATAGCACAAGGCACGCGCCCCACGCGTGCTCTGATTGGCCCTCGCGGTACGCGCACTACGCGTTATCGGCATAGCTGAACAGCGCGTAGTCGGGCAAGATTTCCGCTATTGATTTTGTAATTTTAATAAAAGATTGTTGGTAGATAATGTAAGAACGAAATTAATTTAGCGCCAAATAAAAAGATTAAATAACAAAAATATTCCTGCAAAACAATACAGAATTATGTTTTGAAGAGGGGTTGGACGTAACACCTTGTCACGTCTGAAGTCGCGTGTTTATCGGGACTGTTGTGTTTCGAGACGCGACACAAGTTGCGTGGAGCGCGAGCGCGGAGCGGGGCGCGCGCGGGGCGAAGTCTTGGTTTCTACGGAGCGATGTTCGCTAATAGTTTACCCGTAATGGGGGGGGGGGGGGGGGGGGGGGGAAAAAAAGGGGGGGGGGGGGCGGCAGGCTGCTATCACCAGTGCCTTTCGTACAGACACGAAATCTTTATAATTTATAGGAGATTCCCGAGGAGGTTTTTTATTTTGTAGTGGTTCCTTCGAAATCCTTCGTTGAGAAAATAACTTGGAGAATTAGAGGAGTTGTCAGATTTTATTAGCGCCCATACGTGCTGTGAGCACTTGTAACATGGAGATTACAATCTCTCGAGAGGGCAGCTATATGAATGTTCATCATACACTCGCTCTATCTACTTTCTCCGTTTTTGTGAAGGATCTGGAAAGGGTAAAAGTGAGAGATATGAATTTATGTTTCTATTATTTTAATATTATAATTACGCGAATTTATTATTTGGTATAAACGTAATAAGACAAACAAGAAAAAAGGGGGGAAGGTTGTGGAGGCCTCGACGCCGATGAAGGCGCTCGTTTGAGCTCCACGTGGAAGTGTGGCTCGTCGGCGCGCCTGCATGAGCCGCGCTTGGAATCACGGGTAAGAATGGCTTTAACGACGCCTGGGGAGGCGCACGGTTAAGGCCGGATTTTTGAGATTACATGGGAAGTCGCTTGCGCTCAATGTAAGCGCGGTATTCCTACCTTAGCTTTTGCTTGGATGGGAAAGAATAGGAACCGAGGAACCTAACCGAGTCCGTGAACGCGCTCGTTTATATATAGTTAATCGTGGCCCCTCGCGGTAAGGGGATGTTCACGTCCTCGTGTTATTGCGAAATCTCTATTGTGTGCCGATTATGTTATTAGCGATTTATTCTAATGATGATTAGATTTTAGTTAGTTTGTGCCTTTGATTTCGCTGCGGGGGTCGCGAGGTTCATACTGGCGCGCTCAGTCGTCGCGTACTGCAGCCCGTTGAGGCAGAACTTGCATCTGTTCTTTGTGTGTTTTTTCATCATGAATTTTCGTATTGTTCTGGATCTTTTCGTGCCTTGTGCTTGTGGAATTCGAGTGTTTGTTTAAGGCTTTTTCTAAGTTACGTGCGCTTCGATTTTATTCGCGATGATTTCTCTCGCATTCAGGGGCCTTTTGTGACCGGTGGGTGCATTCATGTTTACGCGGCGATGCATTGCGTCGGTGTTATGCATTTTTATCAGTTTTCCGTGGGTCTGCGGGTTTTCCCTGCAGCTGCGTCAAGGTCGGTTGTTATCTTTAATTATTCCTTATCCCTTAGTATCGATGGTTTGTTGTTAAAGTGCATTCTTGCATTGGTTTTAGTATTTATACTTTGGCGCAGGCGCAGTATGCGCGGCGTTCGAACGCGACGGTTTCGGTGGCTTGGCCTATAGCTGTATGCGCTTGTAGTCGGCACGTATTATATTGGTTCGCTATATTCCGTGCTCGCGCTCGCTTGGTAAACGGACGGGGCGCTATATTGTAGGCGCACCGGACGTTACACACCCCCACCCTTAAGAGTGGAGTTGCGCTTTTTGGTGCGACGACGGCGAGCTTGATAAGCCCAGAAGATTTGGATGTAGCAATGGTGTAAGCCTGTCGAGTCGATCCTCGAGGGACTGATTTACGATGTCCAATTTCGCAGTCAGATTGCGGAATGGTTTAAGCATGCTTGTTGGAGGTCGTGATAATGGTTTTATCCATCCAGAATCGGTATCGTCGGCGCTCAGGTCTCGGTACGATATGAGTAGTTCGTCGTTGTCTGAGTAAAATGAGTTCGAATCGAATTGGGGTGGCTGTAATAGACGCTCCTCCGATATATGGCCTTAATTTTCATTAATATAAGAATGATTAATATTAATCCTCCACAGATTCTAAACCAGATCTTTCGATACGAAGGTGTGCTAGATGTCGCACTCTCCTCAAAAATATAATTCTTTGCAATTTCTTTGCTTGGCTCGTCAGATATGGGGGCAGATGTATTATGTCCCCATAATATCCCGTTCGGATCTAGTATTATCGGTGGGGTAGTTTTCACCGGTTTCGGCCTGTAAGTGTACCAAATATTACTAACTCGGTACATCATAGAAGTAGTGGAATCGCAAGAGATTTCTGTCCCCTTGGTTGTGATTAGACGGGACCCTGGTGTTAGATATTTCGGAGCACCGTTCACTAATATTGGTAGCTCAGAGAAACAATTTTCAGTCGACCTTGGTTGTACGAACGTTGGCATGCATTGATAGATGTAAGCTGCTTCACCCTTAATAAGTGTGGAGTAGCCGGGTTTTCCCATGAGAGAATAAGCGAATACGTCCGGGTCCTTCCATGTCTATAGCATTATGGTGCGCAATTCTACTTCTCTTCTCAAACATTTTTCAAACGCTATTTGATTATATACATTATTCACATCGTCAAATCTATTCGCGACATAATAACACGGAGACACGAATTTTATAATAGAATATAACTTGTCAAAATTAGGTAAATGTCGCAATCATTTATCATTATAATTAACCTTTCTTATTATAATCCGAGGATGCTCGGTTTGGTACAGTGTAACATCGCAAGCGATGTGCTGTGCGCGGACGAAGAAAAATAACTGAACATTCGGATATGAAATCTCGTTAGCAGTGCCCTGATATAATATCGAAAGCGGGTGCCTTTCACATAAAAAGAAGAGGAGACCAAAAATTGTCTAGTCCGTCTTTGTCCTTGCAGTGCAAGTTACTATATTTACAAGTAGTACCAGAAGGTAACAAAATCTTATCATCTAAAGTATTTACGGGTACTGTGTACCGTTTGAACAAAATATGTACATACGAATAATAATAAAAATAAGCAAGCCCATCAAAGCCAACATCAGTTGTTTGGATGCACAATTTATTTCCGTGTTAATTTAACAAATCGTATCAAAAATTAATTCATATACGTTTCGACTCCTATATTTGGGTCCTTATCAATATAAACCTAAATCCGCTTACATACTATACGCAAATTCCAAACTGCGATACAGCTCATTCTTCTTTATCCAATTTCCAAGTTAGCTGTGTACGAAATACTCACATCGATATAACAACTCACACCGGCATAATAATTAAGGGGAGATATATATCTAGCATGGTCGGAAAAAACAATTTTTTTTTGCATTTTCTTGAAGCTTGAGGTCTCAAGAATATCTGGTGAAAATTACAAGTCAATATCTCGTTATATAACGAAGTTACAGCCGAGAGAGTGAACCGTCTCCGAGAGCGCGCCGTGCCGCCTGTTTTGCGGCCGCCAGTGGGGCGATCCTATGTAAACTTTGGACATTGGGCTAAAAAATGAAATATAAGATATTATAATTTCATCACGCTAATAATATTTTAAAACTATTCCTCTATCATATTCCACTATGTTTTGAGATATTGTTATATTAATAACTTCTTAATTAATGTCTAAATTTGGTTATTTTCGATTTGTCAATTTTAAATGTTAATAAATTCTTAATAACAAATATATTGTTTTCCTTCATGGGTGTTAAATTTGTAAAATATATACCTTTTCCCTTCTAATTATAAAAATTAATAAGTGGGGAAAAAATTACTTTGTTTATAATAATAAAAAAATACTTTTTTTGTATTTTATTCAATTACAAAAATTGCTTAAAATCGCCCAAAACAAACTCAACGTCATTTTATTATAGAACACTTCTGGATTACAACCGTAAAAAAATATTTTGCGAATGTTTGCGAATTTTTGAGATATTGAATTTTTAATTTGATGCGACATGCGTTGGGCCCGCGCCGCCCGCGCCGCTACTGCGCCGGCGCACCTTCACTGTCCTCTCTATATATTTCTCTGCGTCTCCAAGTCTCCATATATTCCTCTGTCACTATCTAGCGCGGTTATCAGAGCGAACAGTACTGCTCGAAAAATTGTTTTAGTGATTCCTACTCCTGTTAGTAGATAAACAGCTGCGTTCAAAAAATAGTTGTTTTCTTAATATTTAATATAACTCATTTTATTTTACATTGAATATTATAATATTATTTTCTTTACTTTTAATTTTTAATCATTTATTAAATACAATTAAGCTTTGGAATATAAATTATTCTATTAGATATAAGTTATTTTGTTTCGTTTTTCATGTAAAAAATTTATAAGAATAAATATGGATTTAAAAACCAATCACGACGTCTTTATGTTTCTTAAAAATAACAATATTGGCAAGAATGATTATAATTTAGCAGTGGAAAAATTGTCTACTTCGTTTGGGTTTGAAATTTCAAATTGTGCAAAATTCCAATTACGGGAAAAATTACGAAAATTTTGTAGTAATTTAAAACCAAGGTGGTTAAAAGCTGGAAGAAAAACTGATTTATTTATTAAAATGAATACCCATTGGTTAACAGCAGAGTTTGTTCTTCCAGATAAAATACTCTTTAAATGTTCTTTTTCCTCTGCTAATATTCCACCATCACGTAACAAATCTTTTGAACAATTATCAGACCGACAAAAGAGGAGAAAAACAGAAGCATTGCGAAATTGCTCGGATGAAATTTTTGATTTTGTTATGAGCAAAAAATTCAAATCTGATGATGTAACTTTTATTATTAATTTTATGAAAAATCATCCAGAACATATTGGAAATGTTAAAAAATATTGCGAAAATCTATTAGAAACTAACAATAAGCAAAACTTACAGGAAAATGAAAAAATGTTGGCGCTTTATACCACTGCAAAATTAACTAGATATCAATACAATGCTATACGAGAAAATGCAAAACAGATGGGTCAAAATTTTTATCCCGGTTACTATACCATTCAAAAATTAAAAAAAGATTGTTACCCTCCTGAGGAATCTATTACAATAACAGAAATTGAAGCAATAATAAATTTACAAGATTTGTTAGATCATACCGCATCACGCTTTGTAAAATTATTAAGTAATAAAATTGACATAAACATTAATAAAAACTTTAAGATGATTTTAAAATGGGGCTGTGATGGGGCATCTAGTCAATCAATTTATAAGCAAATATTTCGTTCGTGCGATAAAAATACAGAAGATTCTAGTATTTTTATTAGCAGTCTTGTACCAATTAAATTATATGATACTGATAATAATGTGGTTATATGGCAGAATGACAAAACTTCTTCAACGCGATTCTGTAGATCCATTCAATTTAAATATGCAAAAGAATCTAAAGATATGGTAACAGAATGCATTGAAGAAATAAAGTTACAAATAAATTCTCTTAATCCATATAAAAAAGATACGATTTCTGTACATTATGACCTCTTATTAACGATGATTGATGGAAAAATTTGTAACATTATAACGGACACATCATCATCAATGAGGTGTTACATTTGTAATGCGACCCCGAAGGAGATGAATAATTTAAATTTAATTCGTACAAAGACTAATAATAACGAATACTATCAACTAGGTCTATCTACTTTACATTGTTTAATAAGGACTTTTGAATGTCTTATTCATATTGCTTATAGACGCGATTTTAAGTCATGGCAGGTTAAATCTACCGAACATAAAAAACTTTTTGAAGAAAGAAAAAAACAAATTCAAAATGATTTCAGAAGTAAAGTAGGACTGGTGGTGGATAAAGTCAAACAAGGGCTAGGTACATCCAACGATGGGAATACGGCAAGAAAATTTTTTGCAATTCCAGAACAATCGGCTGAAATATGTAAATTAGATGCAAATTTAATTAAGAGATTCGCAATATTATTGCAAACAATTTCATGTGGGTTACCTATTCATACTGAGAAATTCGATGCCTATGCAAAAGAAACTGCCGAAATGTACGTCACTTTATATGACTGGTATCCCATGCCAGTCACAGTTCACAAACTGCTTATGCATGGGTCGGAAATAATACAACACATGATATTACCAATTGGACAATTGTCCGAAGATGCACAAGAGGCAAACCACAAATATTTTCGTTCATATAGAGAACTACATTCTAGAAAAACTTCAAGAATTGATAATAATAGAGATGTTTTGAATAATCTATTAATTAATTCTGATCCAATTATTTCGTCTTTAAGATCATATAACATTCACAATTCATTGCGTGAAATTCTTCCAGAAGCAGAAAGTCTTCTACTTCTGGAAGAATCATAGTACAATTGAAATGGCTCAAATTACTCTTTCATTCCATTTTTAATACATTTACTCTTTTTGAATATGGTATAATTTTAGTTTAGTTTTTAATGTCATAATTTAATAATTATTCTTTTATATTAAAATTAATATTATCTGCGAGTTAATTAAAATTAGTTTCCTAAAATATGTATAAATATATAAAATATATAATATATATAAATATATAAAAAGTATTAAAAAATTAAAAAACATAAGAATTAAAAAATTAAAAAACAAAAAGTAATTTTAAAAAATTAAAAAATTAAAAAAAGTGTTGTTAATATGTTACTTTATGAGGAACTTTCTATAAAATAAAGTTCCATGCGCAAATTTTGTGCGTTTTATCGTTTTGCCTTCAATATCTCTATATAGCATACCTTTATTTTATTTAGTAAATATTAGAAATTTAGATTCAGATTAATAACTAGAATTGAATTATATTTGATCCTGCGAAAAAATCAAATATGTTTGATATAAGATTTCTTGTTCCACATATTCATGAAAAAAGTCGTTCGAAAGTTTTTAATTTATCCTATATAATTACAAAAATATTAGAATTTAAGCTATAAGAATCTCAGGAAATATTATAATAGGGAAGAAGAGATTCAAAAATTTAGAAAATCATCCCTACATAATTAATAGACGCTCTCTCCGAATGTTCATAAGAGAATGTCCAACCATCCTATACTGTCGCCCCACTGTGGAGAGGCAGGTAGCGGTAAGCGACCCTTCGAAGAGAGCGTATCTAGACCCGTTTTACGATTCTATTGTGTTTTCGGGCGTGCTCGGGTCCAGGTATAACGGAAATATCACACTGTGACGTCCTGAGCGCGAGTTTTTAGCGGTCTCGAGACGCGACACAAGTTGTGGGAACGCGAGCGCGGAGCGGGGCGCGCGGGGCGAAGCCTTGGCTTCTACGCGGTGTTTTGACGCGTTTTTCTTTCATTGAGAACGGGCAGCTGTCACCAGTGCTCAGATGCGAGCACGAATTTCGGAGATAATTGATTGTTTGATTTTTAAAGTGATCGACCTCCCGAGTTCTTCCAACAAAATAATGTGGAGAGTTTAGAGGATGCGTCAGTTGACTTCATTTCGCAATCTCTCTATCTACGCTCTCTGTTATGTTGAGAAGGACTGGAAAGGATTTTAAGAAGACCTTAAGGGCGGATAAATAAAGTAGAAGTGATTTTGATTATAATATTCTAATATTTATTGCACAAGGCGTATTATTTATCACCCGCGGTTTAGTGGTTATAAGGATTGGCCTTGTAGCCTTCCTTACGGGCGCCACGTGTGGAGGAGACGGCGGAGGTCTCGGTCGCGACGACGGATTTGCAGTGACCGTGCGTTCGGCGGTGCTCGCCTCGTGGGCAGTGTTCGGAGGGTCCGCGAGGTCGGTCGGCGCGGTCGGCGTCGCGGTGGTACTCTTAAACGTGTTCTCCTCCCAGTGGAGGGAAGGGTCGAAATTCCCTTCCCTGAAGAGCTCCTGCTGGAGCCTCTTTAGGTGGACCAGCCCCCACGTTTTCCGCGCGGTCGCTTCTTTGGTGGCATCTACGCCAAAAAAGAAGCGTTGTAAGAGTGGCGTTTGGAGGATAAGAAAGGGGGGTGCGGAGGCCTCGACGCCGAGAAGGCGCTCGTTTAGAGTTTCCGCAGGGAGATGGTTTCGGCGTCGCTGTGGGCAGCGCTGTCGAAACTAGGCGAGGATGTAGCCCGTCAGACGCCGTGGTTAGCGCACGATCGGGACTGGTTTTTTGGCAGGAGATACGGAAGGTCCTGGAGCGCTAGTAAAAGCGCTAGGATTGCTTACCGTTCGGAATTTCAGGAAGAAATGAGGGTACTTGTCTTTAGCTGCTCTGCTTTATATACTGTTTACTTCGTGGCCCCTCGCGGCAAGGGGATGTTTTCGCTCATGTGTCGTTGCGAAATTGCTATTACTTGCTGATTGTGTAATTTATGATTTATTCTAATTGCAATAGGGTTTTAGTTAGATAGCGCGTTTTATTCTGTTGCAGGGGTTGCGAGATTCGTATTGGCGCGCGTGGCTCTCGTGTATCGCAGCTCATTGCGGCAGGGCTTGAACTTGTTTCCTACGCGCTTTTTCATTATAGGTTTCTTGTATCGTTTTATATCCTTTGTTCCTTGTGCGCGTGGAATTTGATGTTTATTTAAGGTCTTTCCTCGTTTATGTGCACCTTGGTTTTATCCGCGATGGTTTTATTCGTATGCAGGGCCCTTTTGCGACCGATGGGCGCATTCGTGGTTGCGCGGCGATGCATTGCATTGACTTTATGCGTATTTATAGGTTTTCTGCAGGTCTGAGGTTTTTTCCTGCGACTGCGTCGAGGTCAGTTGTTGCCTTAATTATTCCTTACATCGTGTTAACGGTGTTTTCTCCTAAAAGTGCATCTTGCATCGTTTTCGGCATTTATGTTTTGGCGCAGGCGCGGTGCGCGCGGCGTTCGAACGCGACGGTTTCGGTAGCTTGGCCTATAGCTACACGCGCTTGTAGTTGGCACGTATTATATCGTTCGCTATACTCCGTGCTCGCGCTCGCTTGGTAAACGGACGGGACGCTATATTGTAGCGCACCGGACGTTACATACACAACCGTTATTCTTTGCCAGAAATTGGTCGCATTTCGTCAGTAGCTTGCCGTTCGTGCAACTGTGCGTTACAGTGAGTTTTCGTCTGTGAATAAATATTCTGAGGAAAATAGATAACAGATATAAAGGTTCTCGGGAAGCTC
>NW_017298756.1:11453-14611 GCF_001594075.2 Trachymyrmex cornetzi
CAAGCGCAAGAACAGACAAAAGAAGGTCGAATACGGCGCCAACAACAAAATTTAGAAGACATGAACATTCCGTCGACCGTCGAAGACTTACACTATGGGCCTGGTATCGATGATTCCATGTAAGTTGACAAATTTCACGATTTATTCATTCCAAAATTTTCGGACGCCTTTTTCTCGAAACCACGTTTTTCAAATCGGTACCCAAAATTTCTCGAAAACCAATAAATCGATGGCTTTGAATTTTTTTGTGGTTATTCTATACATCATTATCTAGTATTTGTCATAGGATTTTTTTTTCGTTGCTTAGTTTTTGTTTTATAGGCAAAATAATAACTAATTTTTGGTCGAAAAATCGATATGTTATGTTCAACCGTCCGCCATTTTGTCATAAATCGATATTTTCAAAATCGGCTATGACAAGTACTAGATTATAATATCTAATTAATAATCTTTTTGGTTTTTTTGTTTCAGATGATTTTTGAAGAAACGCCAGTGGGTACCGTTTACCCGGATTTTTTTATGGTGCTCCGAAGATTATACAACAACCTCTTCAATTTTTGATTTTTTTAATAAAAAAAATTGATCATATTCCTGAATGTGTATACTTTTAGATACAAAAACTTCCAATCCGAAATTTCAAATAGTTTTCCTTAAAAAAATTCACAAAAATAATCTTTTTTTCCGGCTCCTAGGTATATATCTCCCCTTAATATAAATCAAAAGTTACATATACTAAACATCAAATCAAAGCTAGTATACCAATACTAAAAAATTAAAGTTATAAAAATTAAAAATTAAGAATACAGTCATATGCATTACATCGAATTGAAATGAAAACTTGTACAATATGTGAATTGCGATTATAGTCAAAACTATGCGTTAATAATTGAAATACTGAAAGTCAATTCAATTGTAAAGTTACCTGAATTAAGTCAAACACATTGTAACCGCATGGAAATATTAGTTTATAAAATAATATGAATTTCAAATAGATAACATTTAGAAATAATTATACAATGAACTTACATAAAAAGAGAACGGAGTCCAATACATTATGTCAAAATAATTATACAATAAACTTACATAAAAAAAGAACGGAGTCCAATACATTATGTCAAAAAGTAGAACACATTGCTCATCAAATTGTCAGATATACTGTGTAGTCATTCAGAAGAAATTCAAAAACCGATTAGAAAAATACTGCAAACTTGCACCAGGATTTAATTTTTGTTAACTTACATGTAGCCATATATTCAAAACTAACATCAAGATCTTGTGGTGACGACAGTCAGAGACGAAATGAGAGTCAAATAATAAGTTACGTAGTCGTTAAACAACAATAAATATAAAGATAAATATAAAATAAGACAAAGAAGATAATCTTCTTTCTGGTTGTGCCTCTTGCTTATGGTCTTCCGAAAATACATAAAGTAGGATATCCACTACGCGTTATAGTTTCATCGGTAGGGAGTCCTCTCCATAATCTAGCCTCTTATTTGAATGACATTTTACATAAAAGTATACCAACAGCCAAGTTTTATTAAGAATAGTTTTTAATTGACAAAACATATTTCGAATTTGACAACGAAGTTCTTTTATCTCTTGACGTGGTTTCATTATTTACGAATGTACCTATTGACCGGGTTTTTGAAGGTATAGAGAGGAGATGGCACTGCATTGAAAGGAACACGAGCATTCCCAAGAGTGAATTTTTTAAAGAATTAGATTTAGTTCTCAATTCTACGTTTTTTAAGTTTAACGACAAATTTTACAAACAGAATTTGGTGTTCCAATGGGGTCACCATGGTCACCCATAGTGTCGGACATAGTTGCAGGATCTCGAGACGAGAACCTTACAGGGTCTGTTAGTGTCGCCGTCTTTCTATGTTAGGTACGTGGATGACATAGGGTTATCATATGATGAGTCACATATTTATATGTTGGTAAATAGTTTTAATTCGTTTCATTCCAGGTTGAAATTTACAACAGAAATAGGGGGAGACAGGTTGAATTTTCTTGATGTCAGTTTAATTAAAAAGGGTAAGTCTCTTATTCACAATTGGTATCATAAACCAACTTTTTCGGGTCGTTATTTTAATTTTTTTCTAGACATCCTTTGTGCCAGAAGGTGGGCACAATTGTTGGCTCAATTGATGGAGTTTTGTCTTTTTCCCACCCTATTTATCATCAAGCTAATTTTGAGCTAATTATTAAAATTCTTATAAACAATGGATATCCATTGAAATTCATCTTCACGGAAATAAAAAATAGGCTGTCAAGAAAATTTAAACGATGGAACGATCAGAATAACACAGTTAGAGATAGCTCGACAGTTAATAATATTGATAAAATCAATAACAGATTTTTTACAATTCCTTTTATACCTTTTTCATCTGAAAAGATTAAAAAATTTTTCAAGAAAGGATCCGTAGTGCGGATGACATATAGGGGGATTAACAATCTCAGGGGGTTTATTAAAGGTCATAAAGATCTGCGTCCGAAACTATCTCACACAGATGTATTAGGTGAACAACTTTGCTTCCGCCGTTTTCCTATAGATGGCTTTAGCGGTAAAGGTATATCCACACAAACTTGCATAGCCGCATAATCATATGCATAAAAACGTGAACCAATCACATGGCTAATATAAGCGACGCCATATTGCATGTACATATGGCACATGCATAATGTTGAAATTTTTATGGTGTATGAATAAACGTGCATAAACATATAATCGTTTACGTAAGGAAATGAACCAATCACATACTTAATATAGAAAATATTAATGTTGTCGTGTAGAGCAGAAATATAGCACATGCATAAGCAGAAAATTTCATATTGTTGAAATTTTTATGTGATGCGTATGCAGAGCCGATCAGCCAATGAGATGTTTATAGAACAGCATTTGAGAATTACTTTATATACGAGGGTCGTCTGAAAAGTTTTGAGCCTCATCACGAAGATGGCGTTACTCGTCAAAGCCATTCTGGTATTATAAACGTGATACTTACGAAAGATATCTGTGACAGTTGTGGCCACTTTGGACGTTCAGTTCTTGTTTGACAATCATTGGTGTCGTCATTTTGTAAAAATGGAAAAAATTGAATATCGTGCTATAATTAAATTCTTGCATTTGAAAGGCAATACGTCTACGCAAA
>NW_017298756.1:14740-15113 GCF_001594075.2 Trachymyrmex cornetzi
CCGATAACATCGAAGAAATTCATCAAATGATAGTAGACAACCGTCGAATTAAGATTAGGGAGATAGCAGAGGCTGTTGGCATCTCAAAAGAACGTGTTTGTCATATATTGACTGAAGAATTAGGCATGCGTAAGTTAACCGCGCGTTGGGTGCCGCGCTTGCTCACTCTGGATCAAAAACGCATTCGAATGAACATTTCTAAGGCCCTGTTGGAGCGGTTTAAGCGAAACGAGTCGGATTTTTTGCGTCGATTAATAACGGTTGATGAAACTTGGGTCCATTACTTCACTCCTGAAACGAAAGAACAATCAAAACAGTGGACTGCGAAGGGTGAACCTGCTCCGAAGAAAGCGAAGACGGTTTTATCGGCGGG
>NW_017298756.1:15369-17261 GCF_001594075.2 Trachymyrmex cornetzi
CCATCCACTATATTCACCAGATCTGGCCCTCAGCATTTTTCTGTTTCCTAGGCTCAAAGTTTGGCTCGGAGAACAGAAATTTTCATCGAACGAGGAGGTCATCGCATCCATAGACGCCTATTTTATAAAGCGAGACGCTCAGTATTATTTGAATGGATTAAAGGAGTGGGAGCATCGCTGGAAAAAATATATCGATTTAAAAGGAGACTATGTGGAAAAATAAAATTGAATTTGATCGAAAAATTACTTGTTTTTATGTTAGGTTGTGACCGAACTTGATTCCTCTTTCGACTGGTCGGTCCCTTTAGATCAGCTCTACCACGGTCGCCACTCCTTTTAACCGCCAAAGGAGAAGGTCATGCCACTTAAATATTAGGTCGTCGCTCTAATTATCTTATCACGGACGATAGTTGTCTCGCTCCAACCAGTCCGATCGCTTATGCAGGTGAGGTTATTTAATCAATTTGAACTCTGTTGGTTGCAGGAAATTAACAAACTTTATTGGTCGTAGCACATAGCACTTACTTTTACAAACTCTCTTCAAACCTCGCACAGGTATATTCCGCCTGCCATGCACGCTATAATTCACTCACTACATTCCATGACTCGGCACACAAGCCTACATAAATTAACTTTGCTTCATTACTCTATCTGGCAAATAGTCTACTCTAAATTTTAATTCTTACGACGAACAGCTTTATTCATTTCAATTCACAACACGGCACACAGGCCTATATTCATTAACTTTACCTCATTCCTATATCTGACAGCCTATAATCGTCGGCACTACAAGCCGGCACAAAATACTTTTACTTCATTTCAACTTTCACGATTTGGCACACAGGCCTATTATATCACTAACGTTATTTCATTTTCACGACGAACAAAAATCAGCCTCTTGGCACAACGGCCTATTTTAACATCCTCGGCGGAACAGCCTAAAGGCGACAAGCCTACTCCCGAGTTTCTAACGACGGGCTCAAAATATTATCTCGAACGGCGAACGGCCTCGTTTCGCTCCGCGCTCTCGCTTATATTACCTACGCTATCCCTTCCCTGGTGCTCCACTCTCTCTACAAGACTTGCGTACTGAACGCGCTCGCAGCGTTAGCTGTTTAATACTCACTACGCCGCTCAATATATTTCCTGCATTTTTATTACATTATATTAATTTTTAATTAACGCTTTTCTTTATTTTCAGGTACAATACAAAATTGGAAATGCAGCCGCTGATCTTCTCCCGCTGGAGTTACAGGTAAGTATCGTTAAATATTAATCAATTCTTTATTTACAGGTTATCAACTTATCGACTACACTCCCTCTTATCTATATACACTATACACATTACCTACTATCCGTAGATCTCACGCTACTTAACTCTATCGGTACGATAACAGTAATTTTCTCACTTCTGGTTATCGGATCGATCTGAAATTTGCACAGCACCCTCTGTCTGTGTTATCTAGCACAATGACGGTCGGTTATTCCGATCCCTCAACTTATCTTCAACAGTAATTACCGACGCTCGGTATATCAATTAACTCAAAACTCTACATAGACTTCAATTTAAGGTTCAATAAGGTAACAACGGTGGCTTTTCCCCATCCGTCTACTTTTATCTCTACATGACAATATTTACCGACACTCGGTATATGAATCAACTCGAAACTGTAAATGCTCTCTTATCTAATGTTCAATCAAACAATGACGGTGGCTTTTCCCAATCCGTCAACTTTTATCTATGATACCCATTTTACATAATCACCCGATATAAGTGTTCATTCAATACACATTTACCAAGTATATGCATAAGTTTTTTCCGGTTTTTTGATAAAAAAAAGCACGTAATTTTCAAGGGAAATTAATTTTTTTTTATTCAAAATATTGGCCAT
>NW_017298756.1:18124-18504 GCF_001594075.2 Trachymyrmex cornetzi
TGCCTCGGGTGTCGCCAATGGTAATTTCCACGTAGGAAATAGGTCCCACAGCGATCCCAATCTCTAGAAACTTGTACGCTGTCGATGTCAATGCGAATATTCTTCTCAAAATTGTACGAGAAGACGCGCTGTAATGAAGAAGAACAAACGAATGAGTAATATATAGAGAAAAATTTTTCACAGTTACAATTGAAATGCTTACCACTTGCGCGGTTCATGTTGAACGTAAGAATTCATAGCACTGGAGATCACTGCAAAACGAATCTGTCGGGACGACTGACGCAGTATCGTTGTACCATTCTCTATTTAAATCTTATCCCCTCCAACAATTTTGTAACGAAAGATTTTTTAGACACATCTGGTGATGACATCAATGTAAT
>NW_017298756.1:18619-18952 GCF_001594075.2 Trachymyrmex cornetzi
TTAACACGTGCAAAAGTGCACCCCTTACAATAAAAGATTTTAAACGTATCCGGTGATGACATCAATGTAATCTAATACAGCGAAAAAATGCAACTTTTACAAATATATAACTGCTTTGTCAATGTAATATAAGAAATTTTTTCAAGGATATTCAACATGTTACAACATGTTTTGCGGTGACATCATCAATGTAATTTGATACAACACCTGCAAAACATTTGCAATTTTATCAAAATACAGCTATTTTGTTAGCGTAATTTAAGATTTTTTCAAGAGCATGAGATGTATGATATCATTAATAAAAATAGCGCGCATAATGATATATCGAACCGA
>NW_017298756.1:20458-21447 GCF_001594075.2 Trachymyrmex cornetzi
TCATTAAACAGTTATCATCATATTCAACTTATCCTTCGAGAATGCTCCACATGTCCACTTGCATCCTTGTAATTAATGTAATCTTTTTCATGTTTACGAGATATATCAAGAATTTATAAGTACTCAATTATTAAGCCAGATGAACATGCAACGTTTTAAAGCATTTACCATTAGTTCATCTATAATTGTGTGAAGATTTATTGTATAATAATTTCAAGAAAAAGTGTCACAACACATTAGCCCCGCTCTATCCTACATCGAGACTCCGTCTACCTCTTCTACCTCTTCTACCGAATCGCGGTTTACGCTATCACACAATACTCCACATTAATATATACATATATACATGTATCAACTTACTTATATATAAACATCTTGCAATTTTCCCATCAGTTGACGCTCGTCTACAATGTTAACGTCAATGGAAAAAGATTTTGACATATGATGAACAACGTTTGATGCACATTATTTATGTATGTTCACGTTATCGGTTATCGCTATACTTACCATTTATACTTACCGTCTCTCTTCCTCTTACACACCGTCATCTTCTTTCCCCTTATGCGATTACATTTCACATTTTTGTCCCACCAATTGTTTTGATTCGGTAGAAGAGGTGTTGCTATCATCTAGTACGGTGTCTCGATATAGAGTAGAGCGGGGCTAATGTGTTGTGACACTTTTTCTTGAAATTATTATACAATAAATCTTCACACAATTATAGATGAACTAATGGTAAATGCTTTAAAACGTTGCATGTTCATCTGGCTTAATAATTGAGTACTTATAAATTCTTGATATATCTCGTAAACATGAAAAAGATTACATTAATTACAAGGATGCAAGTGGACATGTGGAGCATTCTCGAAGGATAAGTTGAACCATGATGATAACTGTTTAATGAAGTTACATATTATTAAAAACATGAAAGGATCATGTGTATGTTAAGCTTCGAAACGCTGCTCACCGTGCTTTCGTTTATCGAGAAA
>NW_017298756.1:22403-25587 GCF_001594075.2 Trachymyrmex cornetzi
CATAAATGTACCATTGATGCATACACAACAGACGCGCGCGCGCACACGCACGCACGCACACACATGAAACTTCGATTTTTATGCACCTTTATAATATAAAAATGCACGCGCGGACATATGTGTGTGGGAATAGGGGTAGGGGTGAGGGTAGGGGTGGGAGTGAGGGTGGGGGTGGTGAGAGTGCATATTGTTATCTAAAATCTCTCGATTTATTACAGAAACTTGCTTTTTTGAGGCATTAACAAAATAAAACTTTAAACGGCTATAACAAAAAAACTAGTCATGATCAAGCTTTGTCCTTATGGACACTTTTGATCAGTGGGTCAAGAACTATAACATACTAAAATTTCAGCCAATTTAACCGAGGGCCAAAATCCTATGATTTTGTGCGGGGTCCTTTATCGTGAAGGAAGTAGCGGTGCTGAGAAGGGAAACCATTCTCACACACACTACATTTTTTCACATCCTATGCCATCCTGGTTGAATAGGGGAAAGTGGAGGAACTGTGCGCAGCGGGTAATTGTGCGCATCCTGGTTTGGTACTTTTCCAATATATGAAGACATCATCGTGGCGAAATTTTTACGCAGGAAGTCGTCCTCTTAAGATATAACTACAAAAGATACGACGTATATACATCACTAGCCAGAGAAATACAAAAAAGTGAAATTACATCTTTTCTTGTTATTTTAGCATTCAGAAAATAAAGTGGTAAGTCCGTATTTTTAATTTGTTTGTTTGAAATTGTATATGTTATTAAAGTACGTTATTATGTGCATCTTTTGAGCTGTTATTTATTAAGTTTGGTTAGGAATTGTTGAAGTAATCGTATTTCGTACCGAGTCAGGTCGCGGCGGGCAACTGTGCGCAAGCATTTTAAAATGCACACAATTATCCATCTTTCATATACTGTATGACTAGCACTAGTTTTCTCGTTTCTTTTTGGCATTACTATTTTATTTTGCCATTTCATTTTGCCAAAGTCTATGTGCATTATTATTATATTAGTTTTGTATTTTTTCTTAATATATACAATGTACATTTAAAATATGTTTAATATATATTTATATTGCAATATAATGAATGTATGTTCTGATTTCTATGTCAACATCCCACAATTCATTCATTTCTTACGACTTTTGTTTTGCGCATAATTACCCGACTCGAGAGAAGTTTTTTTGCTTTCCCGTTTTTTCCTTTTTGCCAAATATAACCTTATTGAATGAAAATCTGTTCAAGATAAGAATACGTAATGATAGAAGAATGTTTATAGTTTCTATTTCCATATTTATATCGCTTTGATCTTAGAAAACCATCCCAAGAAAAAAAATATCCCTTAGGTGCGCACAATTCGCCCACTTTCCCCTACTTATCACCATGGATTGCGGTGGGATGACGGGATGGTCCCATACAACATTGTGAGGCGTTTAATTATGGAAGCTGTGTTAGAAGAAGATGAAGCTGTCGTATATGTCAAGGGACACGAAAAACGAGGATGGTTAGCTCGACTCTGATGATATCATCGTCGAAACTCTGGACGCGCATTACGAAGATGTAGAATCGCTGCGTAATCTAGATGATTGTAACACTATACGATGCGGAAAACACGCAAAGAATTGTGCTTTACAAAATGTATTTAAGATATTTAACTGGTGGTCGCGACACCAGGAAGAATTGTAAGGTTTTTAAATAAAATTTATGTTATCTTACATTAATATGTTTTATTTTCGCCACCCTAATCTGTAGATATTTACTCGTAAAATAAATATAACAGATAGATATTGAAATGAACCGATAGCGGTTCGATATCAGTCTGATAGTTGTTTATAGCTGTTAAATATCAGTCTGGTAGCTGTTTATAGTAGACCGATTGCCGTTCGATACCAGTTCGATAGCCGTTTATAGCTGTTCGATAGCGGTTTGATAGCTGTTTATAACGGTTTGATAGCGGTTCGATAGCGATTTGATAACGGTTTGATAGCGGTTTACAATGTGGAAGACAAGCAAAGAATTGCGCTCTGCAAATGTATTTAAGATATTTAACTGGTGATCACGACACCAGAAAGAATTGTAAGATTTTTTAAATAAAATGTATGTTATCTTACATTAATATGTTTGTTTCTATTACCCTTATATCTGTAGACAGGTTTAAATAAATATAGCAGATAGATGTTCGATAGATGTTGAAATGAACTGATAGCGGTTCGATAGCTGTTTACAGTGAACCAATAGCTGTTTGAATGCTATTGAATATCAGTCAGACAGCTGTTTATAGCGTACTGATAGCTGTTTATAGCTCTTAAATATCAGTCCGATAGCTGTTTACAGCGTAGCGATGGCTGTCTATGGTGGTTTGATAACAATTCTGTATCGATTCGATATCGGTTCGACATATCTGTCAGGAATTCTGGGTTGATGAAACACTTTTGAGCTACAATAAGTATATTTTATACTAAACAGGTAAATACAGAAAAACAAGATAACTTATAGGAACAAAAGTATAAAAAAAACGTGTGCGTTGTTCTAAGTACAAGCGAAGAAGAACCAGGATTACAAAAATCGTAGAGGCGAACATTAACACGCACTCTCAAGCCGCTCCGCAACGCCACATCGTGACGACCACGAATATCGATTGCATAGAGCGTCCTTTCGATCAGACTCGCTTTCTCACACCCCTCCTATCGAGAGGAGCTCTTTAAGAACAAGCACAAATCTCAGCTCAAGTTTAACATTTTCACACATTTATCATGTTTGTATCTCGTTATCGATTTTGTTAGGTTATCACTAAGCATTGGATCCAGTGTTGTTAGATGGGACGAATTTCTGGCGCATGCGCATTCAATGTAGGCTCAGTAACGTACCGAATCACTAGTAAATAGGAGATTATTAGTCGCCTGTGTAAAATTTTTTCAAAAATGTTACAAATTTTAATATATTTGACATATTTTACATATGTATATATATATATATGGGGCATTCTTTCTCAACCGGACACCCCCCTCTGCCCAGAATTCAGATGAACCAAAAAAATTTTTTCAGGGCTGAAAATTTAGCTAAACATGTCTACTTTTATTTGCCCCTTTCAAAATTCAAAATGGCAGCGCGTCCACACTCCAAAATACAGGAAAACTATTTTATATTTTTCCTATTATGTGCAAAAAAAGTATTACAGCGTATATTAAAAAA
>NW_017298756.1:25744-33684 GCF_001594075.2 Trachymyrmex cornetzi
CACATTACGATACACCACTGCGCTTGGCTGTTTGATCGTCGCGCATGCGCCAGAAATCCGTCCCGTCTAACAACACTGATTGGATCAGTCTGCAAATAATTTATTACGGTTTCTTTTCTTTCAACTAACTCACGAGTGAAATGAAAGTTGATATCAATGTGCTTGCTCCGTTTGTGGTATACTGCGTTTTTTGACAAATGTATCGCACTTTGGTTGTCACAAAATACATCAATGGGTGACGTTACATATTTGTCAAAACCCATATGAATTAATAATCGTCTTATGTAAACTATCTCACGCGAAACCTCGCAGAGTGTCGCATATTTTGCTTCCATAGTGGACAATGCCACTGACGCTTGCTTTCTTGACTTCCAACTAATTGGACCCGTGGATAGCATTAGAACATTTCCTGTGCATGATCTGCGATCGAGATCTCCTGCCCAATCCGAGTCAGTGTATGCTCTTAAATGTTTTCCATCTTTTGCGTAAGTAATCCCATAATGGGATGTCGCTTTCAAATACCTCAGTATCCGCTTCGCGATGACCCAATGGTCCTTACGAGGGTCTGAACAGAAGCGGCTCAATGTGCTGGCTGCGAAGGCTATATCCGGACGTGTGGCATTAGCTAAGTAGATCAATCCACCGATCAGTTCCCTGTAGGGTCGATTTTTAATTTCTTCTCTCTCATCCTGCGTTGTCGGACTCATCTGTTTGGTAATTTTCAAATTTGGATCAATTGGGGTAGATACTGTCTTAGCCATCTTCATGTCAAATCTTTCAAGTAACTCTCTTACGTATTTTTCTTGTTAAAGATGCATTCTTCCAGTTGCTCCTTCTCGTTGTATATTGATTCCAAGTATATTGCTCACTTGGCCAAGATCTGTCATTTTGAACGTTGATTTCATCTTTGACTTGAAGTCTTCGAGTTTAGTAAGTTCTTTTGAAGCCAATATTAAGTCGTCAACGTAAACAATGATAATTACTCGTTCGTTATCTTTTCCAAACACGTTTTCTAAACACAAGGATCTGCCGAGGTACGTTTGCCACCATTTTTTGTAATATAATTGTCGAGCTTTCTGTACCATTCTCGACCTGACTGCTTCAAGCCATACAATGGTTTTAATAACTTGCAAACCTTAGCTTCGTGTCCTTGCTCAATGAACATTTCCGGTTGTTCCATGTATACTTCATCACTTAATTCTCCTTGTATGTATGCCGAAATCACGTCCATCTGGTGAACATGCATCTCTTCATTTACTGAGCGAGTAATGTACGAATCGTTTCGTATCTTGCTACGGGAGCAAAGACTTCTTCAAAGTCTATTCCAAATTCTTGAGTGTGTCCCCGAGCAACTAACCTCGCTTTATATTTTTCAATTTCACCGTTTTCATTAGTTTTAGTTTTAAACACCCATCGATTCGTTAAAACCTTCTTGTTTTTCGGCCTTGGTACGAGAATCCATGTTTTATTTTTTTTTAGTGTGTCGTATTCTTTCTTCATGGCGGTTAGTCAATCTTCTTTGTTGTCTTGTTCCAATATTTCAGATACGGACTGCGGATCCGAATGTCGTTCCTCAAATGATGCACTTTTCGTGGTCTACCTGGTTTGCCAGTTTTTATAATTTTTGGACGACCTGGTCCACGGCGTAGCTTGTTGTCATCTTGCTCGATGACTTGTTCATTTTCTGACGAATCCTCTTCTTCTTCATCGTCGTAGGAGTTTCTCTCATCGTGTAGATTTGAATCAATCTCGTTCTTGATGCCATCTTCTTGCCATTTAGATCGTTCCTCCTTCGTCGTCTCATTTGCATCAGGGACGGTAAACATTTCTTGATGTGGTTTCTATAGGATCCTCAATCCGCTCGAAGAACTTCACATCTCGTGCCTTGATAACTGTTTTGGTTCCTTGTTTCTACAAGCGATAAGCCTTGGATTCTTCTGAATAACCTACCAATATGTATTCTTCTCCTTTTGATTGGAACTTCTTTTCTTTTCGGCTTTTGTTCAAGGCAATCGTTTTACTGCCTATGGTTCTGAACAACCCTACGTATGGTTTATTTTGTGTCCAGGCTTCAAAAGGTGTTATTCCGTCGAGACTTTTTGTCGTACATCTATTTCTCAAAAACGTTGCTGTATTTATTGCTTCTGCCCACAATGACTCAGGGAGATTCGCTTGCAGCATGATGCACCTCGCCATTTCCACCAGTGTAGGATTGGCTCTTTCCGCTACACCGTTCTGTTGTGGCGTATACTCGACGCTTAATTGGTGCTGAATCCCCTCTTCTTTGAGAAAATCCTTGAAGTTGTTTGATAAGTACTCTTTGCCGTTGTCGGTACGGAGTTTTCTAATTCTTTGTCCAGTTTGTTTTTCTACTCTTCGTTTGTAGTCCTTGAAAGCTTGAAAGACATCCGACTTGTTTCGAAGCATTGCAATTCCCGTGTATCTAGAATTATCGTCTATAAAACTAACGAAATATTTTGCGCCTCCGATAGATTCGATATTTATCGGTCCACATATATCTGAATGAATTAAACCTAGAATTTTCTTCTCGCGACTAGACGACGGTTTGAACGGTTGTACATGAATTTTACATTTCGCGCATATTTCGCAATTTATTTCGTTTGCTCTCGACGAGAAATTAATGCCCTTGACCATTTCTTTATTTTGCATCGCTTTTAAATCAGCAACGTTAAGGTGTCTGTCACGTCCGAGGCGCGTGAGTGCGAATGCCCCTCGGACGCGGCGTGGGCTCGTCCAACGACGGCTCGGCGTGATTCTCGCCCCGAGCGGCAAGGGCGGTAATCGCGGTTACGGAGGTTAAGAGGGAGGTCGACGGTCACAAAATGATTACATGAAAACCGCTGGTTCTCAGGGTTCAAGACGTGCGTTTATTGAAGATTTTCCATAAGAAGTCGCGCGTGGAAAGGAATTGTCCGGTGACGGACGCGATCTCTAGGACTGTAGGCACTGGTCTCGCGGGTAGAGGTGGTGGTGGCGGCAGATCCTGGCAGTTGCCAGACACGGGATGGTAAAATCCCGGCGGCTGAACGATGCGCGGATCGGCGAATTCACGCGGGTCAAATTCCTATCGCCAATAGTACTCCCGCTGCATGCGCTTGAGAGCCTTGTCGCGACCGGTGCGATTTCCTTTCGGCATCTACAATCAAGGGCGCGGTGAATCTAATGGTGCTTCGGGGAGTGTCGGGCGAGATAGTATAAGTGATTGTGGAAATCTTAATTTCTATAACGACAGGCAGTTAGAAATAGGGTGAGCGGCAGGGGGCCCTGAAGGGGGTTCTTGCTCTCCGCTCGGAAGGCTGCCAGGGCTCTTTTTTGAGCGATTGGGGGCCTGGGTTAGGACGCCCTGGAGGCCCTGAGAGGGGCTTCCTAGAACGGAGTTCAGGGAATAAGATTTTAAAGGGATGCCTCGGCGGCCCTGAGAGGGGCTTCCTAGGCTCGGTTGTAAGGCCACTGTCGCCCCGGAGGATAGGGAGCCTGGCGCGGTTCTCATGCGCCACGACGCGCGAGGCTTCTTGCTCCAGATTTACAAAGTTTTAACGACAATCGGACGACACAGACAACACAGACACTTCGAGCCACTTCGGTTATTCGCGGGAGGAGGGAAAGTAATAACAAAAAAAAAAGAAATAGAAGACTAGAAGTTTATTTGCTCATTATTTCACGTTTGCGAGTCATTACCTCGGGGTTCCGAAAAATTATTATTTACAAAAAAAAAGGAAAGAAAGTGCGATTGAGGCGGAAGTGCCACGTGTAGCTTACTGTGCGGCGCGGTGTTACTCGGCTATCCTTTAAATCGCCCGGTATGGAGGATGGTCCTCGGGAACTTTGCAGATAAGCGCCTGCGATCCGCTCGAGAGGGTCTCCGGTTGGAGTTACACCCACACACAAGCACTGTCTCGTTCCTCTAACTCTAACTATGACTCTAACTCTGACTCTCTGACTATGACTCTCTGACGAAAAGACCGAAAAAGACTCGTAAGCTAGCTCTGATGTGCGCTTTTATAACGTTAAAAGTGGTAGTGCTGAGCGGGAAAAGGTGTTGACCTGTCAACAGTTACTCGAATCTTTTGAAATGTTCTAGAAAATTCGATCGGATGAGATTTTGTTAAATTTTGCTGTCTTAAAAGAGGAAATTGTCAAATTTGAATATTGACAGGGCCCTCTTAGGCGCTCCGCCCCTGTACTGCATAGTGTGCAGTCGCTGTGCGCGTTTATTCGTGTTATATTTCCGTCGAAGGATATTTCCCTTTTTTATAAATAGAGTTTTGGGTACAGAGCGTTCGTGCGTTACTCGTATCGCGGAGCTTCCAACGGACTTTCGCAAATTTTGTTGGAAGTTTTTGGTGCACTTGCGGATGCAATTTAGCTACGTATTCTCGGTCGTAAGCGCAGTATTAGCCGCTTTATGAACCAGCGCAATTATATTTGCAATTACAATTGTTGAATTTAAATGAGGTGAATTTATTAATTTATTCGGAATACTGCGATAGATCGAGAATACTAGAGGGGTTCTTAGTTCCCTATGGTTTAGGTTTTAATATCATGGGGTGCTTTTTCGTCGCGCTATTGAATTAATTGAATTTTCTTGCGATTAATAAAATTAGATCGCGCAAGCGCAGTACAGCTTTGCAACAGCTGTTTGATCACGCGCTAAGCGCGTGATCACGGTTCGCGAGAGTTCCGCGGCAATCGTGACAGTTCGCGTTGTCATAGCAACGCGTCTGGCGTCGTTGAACGTGACGTTCCCCTGCGCGCAAATTTCGGCGGACGTTACAGTCTCCAAATCTTTGATGCCATTTTCGCAAGTCACTTTGATCTTTATCATCTACAAACGCCGCACATACCTCCTTCTCATCGACTATGTATAGCTGATCGCATTTAGTTGCCGTGAGTGCTACAGAACCATCCCTCCGATTGATAGTTGCCCTATTTTTCTTAAACGTAACTGTATACCCGTTATCCGTAACGCTTAATACCGATAAAAGATTATTACGCAATCCTGGAACATACAGCGCATTTTATTATCTCCTGTATCGCAACGTCACCCACTGTGATCCCCGTATACCCCCGCGATGTCATCCCTCACCCAGTGACGTCAGCCCCCTGTAACGTCATCCCCTCCCCCCTGTGACGTCACCCCCCTCACTCTGTGACGGTACCATTTATGACGTCATCTCCCTCCCTCCCCTGTGACGTCACCCCCCTCGCCGCGGGTACCCCCCGCCCCATCCCCCTCGTTGCCCCTGGGTTAGAACCCGTCTAGCTACCCTACTTATCACTTCTTCGAGATAAGTATGTGTTTTCCCACGACACTTATCGGTACTGTATTTCACGCATTTCCAATATATCTTTTCCTTCTTTTTGCAATCTTTTACAGATATATAACCAGAATAGACAAGAAGATTCTTTGTGCTTTTCACAAAATTAAGTTGCATTTTGTTTTTGTAAAAGATAAGAGATTTTTAAGTGAAAAGTGTTAACCGTTTAGTATTGTATGCTAGAAGAGTGTAGCAAAAGACTAAATTGGAACGTATATCTATAACATTATAAATAACGGACGAAGAAGTGTCGCGGACGGACAAGTGTCCTTATGATGCACAAAAGAATATAAGCAAAAAACATGTTTCGAAACATAAACAGTAGACGGTAAAATGTCGTGGACGAAGAAATGTACTAAACGGTAAAATGTCTTACGAACAAATGACGACGATGAAATGTCGAACGATGAAATGGTAGAAGGTGAAGTGTCCATAAATCCTTCCTAAGATACATAAGACCATAATGTACCATTTAGAATTATTGTATCTTCTGTTAACACAGCGTTATAGTCGTTAGCAAAATTTCTTATTGCAATCATTTCAGAGAGTATCCCCAAAGCAAGAGGCAATATCAAGAACAGTTTTGATTTGTATAATAAAATTTCAGGAGTCAATATAGGTGAATCTGACGTGCTTGCATCTTTAGATGTCACATCTCTTTTTACAAATATTCCTTTGGAATTAGCTATCATTAACATTGAAAAACGTTGGGAACATGTCAGAAAACATACGAGCCTACCGAAGAAGGAGTTTATTGGAGCCACAGAATTTGTTCTATCATCCATTTATTTTATGTTCAACAATGTAATTTATAAACATTTGGCTCTCTGATGGGCTTTCCTCTTCCCCCATCATTGCGGACATCGTCATGCAAGACTTGGAGGAAAGCGTATTAAGCACGTCAGATCTATCTATATATTTTAGATATGTAGACGACATCTCGCTTGTTTCACCGAGAGAGAAACTAGATAAAATTGTCAATAAATTTAATAGTTACCATGATCGTTTCAAATTCACTGTAGAAATCGAGGATAATCGTTGTCTCAATTTTGTGGATATCTCTTTAATTATTGATAACAACAAAATTATTATTGACTGGCATCACAAAAATTCGTTTTCGGGACGTTATTTATCTTTTTATTCAAACCAACCAAATTGTCATAAGATAGGAACCATTTATATGATAGATCACGCACATCCAATTTTTTATAAAAAAAATTTTGAATTGTATAGAAGACTATTGTTAGACAACGGATATTACCTAGAGTTTATTTTTAATAATATTAATAAAAGATTAAAAAATATTTGTAGTAACAAATCAACTTTTTTCAGTAGAGGGAGTCGTAGTGATGAAGAGGAAAGAACAGAAACCTTGTAAAGAAAGAATTTATGGTAATTCCATATATTAAGGATATTTCTGGAAGGGCTACATCAATATTTAATAAATTAGTAACATTAGTTGGGCATCGTACGATTAACAAACTGAATAAATTTGTTAAAGCTAAAAAAGATAAAACGGATCCAGCCTTCACAGATCATGTAGTATATATTGGGTATGGGAATAAGTTTCCGCCCATTGTAGAAAGATGTCGTTAGCAGCATTGCTTATTTGACAGAACGGCAACACATGTGTTTGAAAGGTTTGTGTTCAAACTTTTGAGCAATAGTTGGCATTCGTTCGAAGCGTAAAAAAGAGTAACTTTTTTTGTGTTGAAGATGTTGGAATTTATTCAAAAAAAGCAACATTTGCGGGAAGTTTTACTCCATTAATTTATTTTAAAGAAAAGTGCTGCAGAATTGCATCGTTTGCTCATAGATGTTTACGGTGAGCATGCTCCATCGAAAACCAGTTCTAAAGAATGGTTTCGGCGATTCAACAGTGGCGATTTTGACGTGCGTGACAAAGAACGCGAAGGTGCACCAAACAAATTTGAAGATGCAGAAATGCAAGCATTACTCGAAGAAGATTCATGTTTATCGTTCGATAGGTTGTCAAAAGAGTTAAATGTTGATAGATCCACTGTTGGAAAACGTCTACACGCAATGGGAATGGTGCAAAAAGAAGGAAATTGGGTGCCATACAAATTGAAAGAGAGAGACATGGAAAGACGTTTGGTCATCTGCGAGATGCTTCGGCAACAACAACAAAGGAAGGGTTTTCTATATCTACGTATCGTAACTGGCGATGAAAAATGGATCTACTACGATAACCCTAAACGCTTGAAAGCATGGGTGATGCCAGGTGAACCAGGTCCATCAACGTCAAAACGAAATATCCATGCTTCGAAGATTATGTTGTGCATCTGATGGGATCAGAGAGGTGCTATATATTATGAGCTGCTCAAACCGTCCGAAACCATCACTGGCGATCGTTATCGACTACAACTGATACGTTTAAACCAAGCTTTGAAAGAAAAACGACCGGAATGGGACAATAGGCACAACAAGCTGATTTTGTTACATGACAACGCTAGGCCACATGTTGCAATATCGGTCAAGAAATACTTGGAAGGAGTAAAGTGAGAAATTCTGCCCCATTCACCGGACATTGTTCCTTCAGATTTCCATTTGTTCCGATCCATGCAGTCGGCCCTTTCTGGA
>NW_017298756.1:33767-37163 GCF_001594075.2 Trachymyrmex cornetzi
AGGAATCCGTTTATTACCGGAAAAGTGGGAGAAAGTTGTCGCTTCCGAAGGAGCATACTTTGAATAAACTCACTTATATAGATTTGTTTAAATAAATACATCTTTTTTCTTTCAAAAAGGGCGGAAACTTATTCCCATACCCAATAGAATTAATTATAAAAACTGCGATGCTCATATAACCTCTTATATGAGCTAAATTAAGAGAAAATTACGAACCAAAATCAAAGAACATTGTAATAATATAAAAATCTAGATTCTGTTATCACTAATCACATATTGGAATACGATCACATGTTTGATTGGGAAAATACAAAAATATTAGACATCGAATAATTATAACAAGAGAATGATAATGGACATGATTTATATTAAAAAACAAAAGAACGGTATTAACTGTAAAAAAGATACGGAATTGCTGGATGGTTCCTATTTTGATATTCTTAAAGAAATTTCTAATGACTCTAATTGATTGGTTATTACTGCTTTGAAATGATTGGCTTGCATGCAACGTTCTTTCTTGGGGTTACATTTTATTGGTTATGATATTTAATACTGTGTAGGCTCACTATCTTATACCAATATGCGTGGTTATTATTGCTTGTTAAACGTTAGTCTATGTCAGGATGACTTTGTGAACTTTGACTCTGAGTTGTATAATTTCACTAATTTCTATTATGAGGGTCCTGATAGTTTATAATTTATCCGCATCATGAATATAAGGTAATTTGACTACTTGTTACATTTAATTTTTTTTGTCACAATTCTGTCATAATTTTGATGAATTTCGTTCTCATACTTATCTTTTACCAATTGACTTTTCTCTTTGGACTTAACGGGATTCTCGCTGTTGAACGAGGATTTAGTTATATCGTATAACATCATGACGATAATCTTATGAATATAGTGGGATAACACTTTAGCCGATTATGATTTAATTATGCTTTGAGTTCAGTTTTTAATTTGCGATGAGTTATTACGTTAATTATTTAATTATTGTTAACTGAAGAAGACTCTGTGTAGTCGAAACGTATTATGTATGAGAATTGAGTGATTTCGTATCACAAATATATATATTTTATTATACAATCTGACTTTCTTGCTCGTTTTGATCGTTTTCTATTGTTGCTTTATCAAATTATCGAGCGTTTTATGTTATTAAAAATTGTCTTGATTGTTAACAATAAAAAATAACTCGACACGTCCAGTTGATACTAGAAAAATTTGTTGCCCCGAATGGTCGTTTCGAACATGTCCATATGGACATAATACCAGGTATATAAATATAAAACTGGAATTTTTCAAATAGAAAATACACGTTTATTGCATGAAAATGATAAAAAATATTTTATTCGAAGTATTGCCCATCGCTAGCTATACATTTTTCCTACCTGTCTGACAATTTGTGGATGCCACGCCAAAAAAATTGTTGCTCTTTTGAGCCAAATCAGTCATCTAGCCATTTTCGTACATCTTCGTAAGAAGTGAAGCGCTGCTGAGCAAGTGCGTGTCCCATCAATGCAAATAAGTAGTAATCGGACGGAGCCAAGTCTAGTGAGTAAGCCGCATGCGAAAGTATTTCCCAACCAATCGTCTCAATCGTTTCCTTGACCTCCAGTTTTGCTGTGTGTGATGGTGCATTATCATGAAGCAAAATCACTTTGTGTTGCCTTTTTTGATATTCTGGTCGTTTTTCACGCAAAGCTTGATTCAAGTTGATCATTTGTTTTCGGTATCGTTCAGTATTAACAGTATTTTCGCCAGGTTTTAGCAGCTCATGATAGATCACACCTTTCTGATCCCACCAAACACAGAGCATTGTCTTCCGTCCATAACGATTTGGCCTTGCAGTCGATGTCGATGGTTCGCCTGGAGTTATCCATGATCTTTTACGCTTAGGATTCTCAAAATATATCCACTTTTCATCGCCAGTCACAATTCGATAGAGAAATGACTTTCTTTTTTACCTGGCGAGAAGCATTTCGTAAGTGGTTTTTCGGTTTTCCTGCTGTCTTTCATTCAGTTCATGTGGGACTCATTTTCCCATCTTCTGGATTTTTCTCATGGATTTCAAACGTATGGAGACGGCTTCTCGTGTCACATTCAATTGATCCGCGAGTTGTTGAGTTTGAGCGTCATCCTCATCCAACAATGCTTGCAATTCGTTGTCTTCAAACTTTTTCGGTGGTTTTCCACGGTCTTCGTTTCTCACGTCAAAATCGCCACTTTGAATGTTTTAAACCACTCAAAGCACTGTGATTTACCAAGAGCATGCTCACCGTAAGCATCAACAAACATTCGATTCGATTCTGCAGCAATTTTCTTCAAATGGTAACAGAAAATCAATGCTGTCCGCAAGTCGTAGTTTTCAGTCACAAAATTCGACATGTTCAACGCTATTACAAACTATACTGTTGTATACCAGAAAATGGCGTCAATGACGCGGTCTGACGGCAACTACGTTGACAGCTATGGCCATCTATTGGTAAATTTCGGTTTCATATTTACATACCTGGTAGGTCCCTTACTGGAATCAAATGGTTATAGATACTGTGTAACAATCATCGATAGATTTTCGCGTTGGCCAGTAGCGGTACCTCTCAAAAACATCGAAGCCATAACAGTGGCACGTGCGTTTTACGACCACTGTGTGGCAAACTTTGGAGCATCCAAGACGGTAACTACTGATTACAAGGTAGTCAGTTTGAGGCACAATTTTTTGCTGCGCTTCTTCGGCTGATCGGCGTATTCGCCCTACGGCGTACCACCCTTCCTCGAACGGTATGATCGATCGATGACATAGAAGTTTCAAGGCGGCGATTATGTGTCATACAAATGAAAGATGGTCACGAGTACTCTCGACCATCCTAATGGGCTTGCGTACGCACGTCCGTCTCGATACCGGTGCATCACCTGCGGAATTCGTGCACGGAGTGACCTTGCGCGTCCCCGGAGAATTTGTACTGTCAGATGGTTTGACTCCGAATCCCCATGTATTTATCGAAGAATTTCGAGAACATATGCGTAAAGTTAAACCAATCTCTGTAGAATACAAGCATAAGAAACGCGCATTTGTATTCAAAGACTTGTATTCGTGTTCTCATGTATTTTTATTGTGGGTGGGCGGTACAAAGAGGTCGTTAGAGGGTCCTTACACCGACCCCTACAAAATTCTCAATCGAGTGTCGAATCGCGTGTTCGGATCATCATCAATGTCATTCAACATCAATGTCATTCAACATCAATGTCGATTCCGTTATGGGCACTCAAAGGAGAAAGATCTCCATACTACTAATACGGAGTGCCTATTACTTAACCATTTTACGGAATCCTTTAATAATTTGGTTCATACTTAATTGTGTTAATAAGCTATGCGATGATATATATATATATATATAT
>NW_017298756.1:37573-40085 GCF_001594075.2 Trachymyrmex cornetzi
CTTCTTGTCAGTCAGTGTCATAGCAAATAATAATTAATATTCGTCATAATGTAAAATCACAGAGTCCAATTCCATTAAATTATATTTTTCAATAATAGATAATCAAAGTATAAAAATTCATTAAAAAAGATAGAAATCGTTAAAAAAGATCCAACTAGGAAAATTACTGTGTCTCTCAAGGGTCTGCTATCGAGATGGAAAAGATGTAAATACATAATTGATTCTCAGTATAGAAGGTTATCTTGCAATGATGGGTCATTCGCGAGAGGTTATGCACTGCCAAAAGTCCATAAGCCATACTTTCAGTTTAGAATCATTGTGTCATTCATAGGTAGCCCGCTTTATTCTTTGGCTTCCTATTTGCATGGTATTTTGTTTGAAACAGTTCCCAAAGCTGATAGCTACATTGTTAACAGTTTCCAACTGTCGTGGAAGCTCTAAGAAGAACACGGATAGAGAAGAATTATAAATTGATTTCTTTGGATGTAATTTCTCTGTTTACAAATATTCCGATCGATATAGCTTTAGATTGTATTAACGATAAATGGGATTTTGTTTCAAAAAAATGTACATTACCAAAAGGAGAGTTTTTGTCGGCTGTTCATTTAATTTTAGATTCTACATATTTTATATTTGATAACATCATATACAAACAAAATTTTGGCACGCCCATGGACTCTCCTTTGTCACCGATAGTTACTGATTTGGTGATGCAAAAATTAGAGAAGATGGCACTAAATATGTTTAAGAATAACACTTTTTTTTATTATAGATATGTTGATGACCTATGCGCTGCGGTTCTTTCATCTGAAGTTGACAATTTTTTAGATTGCTTTAATTCGTTCCACCCACGGTTAAAACTCACCCTGGAGATTGGTGAGGATTCTTTAAATTTTCTTGACATCAAAATGACGGTTAAAAATAATTTTTTATCTTTTGATTGGTATCATAAACCTAGTTTTTCAGGGAGGTTTTTAAATTTTTATTCCAACCACCCGTTATCTCAAAAAAAGGGGGTTGTCATTAGTTTGGTTGACAGGGCTATTTTATTGTCTGATTCTGAATTTCATAACAAAAGTTTGACTGTTATAATTAATATTTTACGAGATAATGATTATCCGCTTAAACTTATATTCGATGTTATTAATAAAAGACTAAAGAATATCAGAGTTAGAGGTGCAGCGTGTAATAATAAAGATCATAATAGTGGTGACCAAGTAACTGATGTTTCTTGGTTCACAGTGCCATTCATTCCGTTAGTAACAGAAAAATTCAATTAATTTAATAGGAAAGATATCAAAGTCTCGTTTTACAGTATGAATAAATTACAGAAATATATCAAGGTACACAAGAATCCTCGTCTTCGTCTGTCTAAAAATAATGTGTACAGAATTAATTGTAATGATTGTGATGCATCGTATGTAGGACAGACGAGTAGACAGCTAAGAACACGTATTGCTGAACACCGAAACCATATACGTTGGAACACTTCGTCTCGTTCAGTTATAACAGAACATAGATTAGAAAGTAGTCATGATTTCAATTGGGATGAAATAGAAGTTCTTGACGAGGAACCTTGTTACCATAAGCGATTGATTTCCGAGATGCTTCATATAAAAGAACAAAAGAATAGCATCAATCTTCAAACCGACACTGAGGGCTTACATAAGGCATGCATTCCAATTGTAAACAAATTTAACTTTGTATAGCCAAGATCATACCAATGTAAGTAATTTTCTGTTAGTCAGTGTTTGTCCGTTGAAACAGTTATACATATGTAATTTTATCTCTGGGCTTTCTACAATTTTTATACTTTGATTGTCTATTATTGAAAAATATAATTTAATGGAATTGGACTCTGTGATTTTACATTATGACGAATATTAATTATTATTTGCTATGACGAATATTAATTATTATTTGCTATGACACTGACTGACAAGAAGATTATGAATATTTCATCTTCGAGTATTTAAATTGTTGACGTATAATGGTGAGTGTTCTATCATATTTGCTAGAGTAATTATTGAATCAATTAATTGTAGAATTTTGTTAGAACATCAAGAAATTCTGTTCAATCGGCCATCCAACCTTTTGTCAAGCAATTTCGATACCTTTGGTTTATGTTCATACGTTGACGTGGTTTACTATCGAATTTTATTCAGCGTTTTCGAAGTAACGTAAAAATTTTATATTTATCATATATCTAAAGAGGGTCTAATATAAAGACCGAAACATGTAATGTTTTGCAATGGAATTTATGTAATGTTATTTAATGTAATAGAATTTTGATTATTTTTTAATCTTGTGCGTTGGTATTGACTCTTACATGCCTTGTTTTCATATTTAATTTTTATTATTATTAAGAGTCCTTTACGAATATTATTTACTATGTGATAATATAATTATCAATTGTGGTGTAAACTCATTCCAAGGAAGAGTTACGTCCAGCGGACTCACGCTGCCTCTTTTCTTTTTCTCACGGAGACCTAGGGGTTATCAACCCCTAGGA
>NW_017298756.1:40333-51527 GCF_001594075.2 Trachymyrmex cornetzi
ATATAAATGTGACATGCGAAGTCCAGGGAAAGTGTTTGACGGGCGCGTGCCGACAGTGCACGTGCGCTCGTCTTAATCGGTGCACGTGCATTTTCCCATTAATTTAAGAAAGTCATAAACTAAGACGACACTTATTGATACCAACCAACTTCTTTCCTCCCCCATAATCTCGACCAATCCAAAATCCCGAAAGTCATCCCACCACCCAAATTTGAACCCCACTAATTAGGAAAAACCGCTATATATAAAATCCACGGTTCCGCGGTCCTGAGCGTCTTTTTGCTCTCGGCTTTTTAGTCTTCTTTTGCTTTTGCTACCGTCTTCTTGCTGAGGCCATCACAGTACAGTTCTCAAAGTTGGTCGAGAGAAGCTACCCAGCTCATATAAAACAGATCGAGTCAGAGTCTCGGGTGACTCCATTATTATTAATTGAAATAAGTATTAGAATCAGTGACTCGAAGCCCCGAGGTCTCAACTACCAGCCGACCACGAAGTTTCCGAAGCCTCGTCACAGACTCAGCAGACCTGATCAACCAGTAAGTGAACGTCGCCCCTTTTTTCCCTTTTATCTCTTTTCTTCTCACTCCACTCACTACTTTCAGGAACTCGCGTCCGGTTTTGTTTCTCTAATTGTTCTATTGTCCTTAATTGTTTTCCCTTTAAATTTCGATATATGAACCTTGCAGACGGAACCACCGGTCGTTTCCTTCGTCGTTCGGTCATAACATACATCCGGACGACCCGCAGAACGGTACGTATTAGGGCCAATTTCCCGGAGGCTTGTCAGTCGCCGAATCATACCACCGTAGCTTCGCCGGTCGAAAATGACACCGTTGTCGAATTATCACAACCAATTTTCTCTGTTCCTCCTCCTTCCCCTCCAATAGCTATTTCATACTCGCCAGTATCGAATCTTCTTCCTCTTCCCGATGAACCTTCTGCAACACCCGATTTCCAGTCACTATACCTGAATCCTTCCCCCGTCTCCGACGTCTATCTTCCTCCTTTAGACTTTCCTGTCAACCAACCCTCCCTCCTTTCGTCTCTTCAACCACCATATTCCCACTTCATCACTTCCGTAGCTGATCTCCTGGCCTATTGGCTGCAAAAAAAAACCCCCGAACCGCAGTAGTATACCTCAATGATACTTCTTTCCCGTTCACTGTCCCCGCTGAATATTTAATTCCCCTTACAGATTATCCCCCCCCTCTTTAAACGCTCCTTTACCTCCTTCTCCTTCTCCTTCTCTTCTCTTCAGAACACACATACACACACGCTCACAATCAAACTAATTATATATTCAATATATATATATATCTATATTGCACAATGTAATAACAATTCTTAATTTTAATTATATTACTTAATGCTCAAACCCTGATTGTTTTAATTTCGAGTAACACCTCCTCGTATTCCTTCTGTTAACACCAAGATTGCACTCGGTCCAATCCCCGGTCCTTTGGATTCATTTCCAAGGCCGAAAATAAGGGCATCGAACGCACTGGCCCCTACTAGGATAGAAGCGTGCCCTTAAGGCACACTGACCTAGTTCCCGGCCTTTAGCCTGTGCGTTTGCCTCGAGCGGCACTCAGCGGAGTGTCGATCTCGAGAGAGGCTTCCGCTTCGTCCTCCCTCGAACCCCCGGCTCTACCAAGTGGCCAAAGGGCGAAGTGAAGTGCTTCCCGTTGAGTCGGTCCCTCCCCTTAGCTCCCTTGCGGTACGGAGCTGGGACTGACGATACGGCATTTCGGTTCGCGTTACGTTCACCCCCTCAGGTTCCATGCATGCGGAACCTCGGACGTAACAGAAGTATATATGCAGAAAAGTGCTGATCAACAATCACGTGGTCATGGCGTATTCTAATCGCATAACTGCGTACTTATGGAAATCTTAGTCGTGTGGGAATACACGCAAATATTATATATCACGGATGAAGAAATATTGATTAAAAAGTTTACAATTGAGTCTTTGACGGACAACTATTGGGAGAGTCCTGTTTTGACTACAGAAATCTGATAAGGAATTGAGTGAGGTCCCCCTTTAATTAGACCGATTGAGGAAATTCAAATTGTAGATTTTTATATGTGGCTTGATAATAACAACAAAACTAGAAAGCATGCACCACACACCAGGTTTTATCGGTGAATATTATTGTCGATAGAATAACTGTCATCAATATAAAATTTATTAATCCTAAGAAAACAAAACTCTTACATGCAACAGTCATTCATAATTCGCTATATAAACGTTTCGACTAGTAATGTAGCTTTCTTCAGTATAATACAAAAATAATTATTTGAATACACATATTTAAGTTCGGTAAATTCGTAATATTAATATGTCAACCTATCTTAATGCCCTAAACATAATTTCTAATTTCAAAAAATTAACCTCAAACATTACTACACTAATTTAATACATTAATTGGTTAGTCCTTTCAGTTCATCTGTACATAATACATATTGTCGCTTAATCTAAAGTCACCCAGTTTTTTGAGGTCTTTATCTAATCCAGTTGTTCATCCATTAACAATCTCAGTAATTTTAATTCGATACATTGTTACACTTTCATTTCTTAATATAACAAGTTCAAGATGCCTGACTACAATAATAATTAATATATAAAATTCAGTAAAGAATAAAATGTTTTACAATAGATTACCTTAAACTTAAATTATCTTCAGATCTAGTTATGGTATGGATGTAATTCTTCGTTGTTAAAATAAAATTTGTTACTTCTATTAGAACATACGTCATAAAAAAGTTTAAAATTATATGTATTAATATAATAATGTCCACTAACTAACCTTTCGAGGAAAAATATAACATTCAAACCTACACAGCAATGCTATCTGTTGAAACATGACATGAACATATTAATTTGTGATTATCGATAAATAATTCATAGGTAATTTATCTGTCTTTTTGATCATTTAACCCTTTCTCTTGTTTTTTGATGTGCATCATTTCGGATATAGCTCTTTTGTAAAAGAAGGGCTCAGAGTCTAAAATCTTAATATTTTGCCAATCCATGTCATGATTGCAATCAATACGATGCTGTGATACAACTGAGATACCATTAGATTTCTTGATATCTGCTTTGTGTTCCTTAATTCTAGTCCCTAGCTTTCTCTTTGTTTGTCCAACATACGAGCTTTCACAATCACAGCAATCAATTCTATAAACAACATGACTTTTTTCCATTATATTCAGTTTATCTTTACCTGTAGTAATAAATTTAGATAAGGTATTAGTTGGTTTATAAGTTAATGTTAAATTATATTTACTATATACATCCTTAAGTTTTTCCGTTATATTATTTGCATATGGTAACAATACAAATTTTTGGTTATCTTTTTGTCTATTATTTGTATTATCTTTATGTTCACTATTATGTATTAAAGATTTTAATCTGCAATTGATAGTTGAAAATAAGAATTCCAAAGGGTAACGATTCTCCAATAAAATGTTGATCATGTTCGTGATATTCTTAGTATGAAAACTCGGATGTGAAAGATAAATTATTCTATCTAACAAAGAAAAAACTATGCCCTTCTTATGTATCATAGGATGATTAGAATAAAAATTCAAATAGCGTCCTGAATCTGTTGGTTTCTTATATAAATCAAAAATGATTACATTGTTCTTAACTCCAATAGTAACATCGAGAAAGTTAACCGATCCATCATCATTCTCCTCTAAAGTGAATTTAATTCTATCATGTTGACTATTAAAAGTGTAAAAAATTTCATTTATGCAATTATACGGTAGCCTAATTTAGTCACTTTTTGATCATTTAACCCTTTCTCTTGTTTTTTGATGTGCATCATTTCGGATATAGCTCTTTTGTAAATGAAGGGCTCAGAGTCTAAAATCTTAACATTTTGCCAATCCATGTCATGATTGCAATCAATACGATGCTGTGATACAACTGAGATACCATTAGATTTCTTGATATCTGCTTTATGTTCCTTAATTCTAGTCCCTAGCTTTCTCTTTGTTTGTCCAACATACGAGCTTTCACAATCACAGCAATCAATTCTATAAACAACATGACTTTTTTCCATTATATTCAGTTTATCTTTACCTGTAGTAATAAATTTAGATAAGGTATTAGTTGGTTTATAAGTTAATGTTAAATTATATTTACTATATACATCCTTAAGTTTTTCCGTTATATTATTTGCATATGGTAACAATACAAATTTTTGGTTATCTTTTTGTCTATTATTTGTATTATCTTTATGTTCACTATTATGTATTAAAGATTTTAATCTGCAATTGATAGTTGAAAATAAGAATTCCAAAGGGTAACGATTCTCCAATAAAATGTTGATCATGTTCGTGATATTCTTAGTATGAAAACTCGGATGTGAAAGATAAATTATTCTATCTAACAAAGAAAAAACTATGCCCTTCTTATGTATCAAAGGATGATTAGAATAAAAATTCAAATAGCGTCCTGAATCTGTTGGTTTCTTATATAAATCAAAAATGATTACATTGTTCTTAACTCCAATAGTAACATCGAGAAAGTTAACCGATCCATCCTCATTCTCCTCTAGAGTGAATTTAATTCTATCATGTTGACTATTAAAAGTGTACAGAGTTTCATTTATGCAATTATATGGTAACGCCAAAAGGATATCATCCACATATCTAAAGTAGATTGGAATTTTTATATTAATTAGCATGTATCCTTCTTTCTATATCCTCCATAACAAGATCAGAGATAATAGGTGAAAGTGGAGAACCCATAGGCAGCCCAAAAATTTGTTTATAAAATTTACCATCAAATTGAAAAAAGGTTGAATCTAAAATTAATTTCACAGACAATATAAATTCATTTAAAGGTAAAGTTGTGTGTTCTGATATTATGCCCCATCTGTTAATTATCCCTTCGATAGCCAACTTAATAGGTATATTTGTATACATAGACGTTATGTCAAAAGAAACTAATTTTAATTTTGGATCCAATTGTTTACCATTTAATTTGTTAACCAATTCAAAACTGTTGTTGATATGACCCAATTTATTCTTGTTCAAAATCTTATTTAGTATATTTTTCAAATAATTCGCCAATGGAAATGTAGGACTATCAACACAACTTACTATCACTCTAAGGGGAATATTTACCTTGTGAATTTTAGGGAACCCATAGATTCTCGGAACGCAACCATCTGTCACTAACAATCTTTTATAAGTCTCATTTTCAATGTAATTTTTCTTTTTCAGATGAACTAATCGATTCCTAACTTCATAACTTAATTTATTTAAAGGATTTTTAGTGATTAATTCATAGGTGTTCTTATCTGAAAGCAAGTTAAGCATCTTGTCCTTATAATCATTTTGGTTAATCATTACAGTTGTGTTACCTTTATCTGCCCTTGTTACTAAAATCTCTGGATTATTTTTAACAAAATCTTAGACACATTTTACATTGTTTTTTAGAGAGAATCTATCATTTCCGTTGATTCTATTATGGTCATGATTTAAAATTGATATAGTCTCGTTTCTTATCAAGTTTTTATCTTTATCATCCATTTTTAAAATATTCTATTCAGTATTTTTAATAAATTCAATGTTAATTTTCTTTATTTGATTCTTATCAAGGGGAAGGTTAAACTTTTGTCCTAGTTATAAGACCTCTTCAACCTCTCTAGGAATAAATTTGTCAGTAATATTCACTATCCACTTATTGTTAATCTTATTCTTCTGATAATTGGGACTGAAATTGTTCGGATCTATATTAATATTAAAATTATTAGTGCTATTGGAATTGCTCTCAAAATTTGAAGTGATTTTTAAGCTATGTGTCTTACTACTATTAGGAACATTCAAATCTATATTATATTTAATTGGTATAATACTTTTTTTATTTTTAATTCTTAAGTTATCTATCTTCTTATACATCCTAGTATTATCCAATGACCAAGTTCTATTATAATAATTCTCTGTACTATAATAGTTCTATTATAATAATCATCTTCCTGATGTCTAAAAAACGAACAACTTAAGTCAAATTGTAAATGTTTTTCTATCAATCTATAATACCTAAATAATAATGTTTTATTAATATTAAGTTGAGTGTAGGAATCTTTTAATTCTAATTTCATAATTTTTATATTACAATTAAATGAGGAAATTCAGTTTTCACATATTCGTCAGATTTAAGTATTTACGGTTTGCCTTAATATTAAATACTTTTATAATTGAATCGTAAAATAAAAATTAAAAATTGAATCCATAGCGAGATAGTATATGCAATTAATTATTTAGGTATTATTTAAATTAAAAAAAAAATTTTTTTTTAATAAAAATAAAAAAAAAAGATTTGATTGTACGCGTGTGTGTGTATAAATATATATACACATTTGTATATATCCTTTTATCATGTATGTATAAATTTATTAAAATTGTTGTAAAGGATGAATTATAATTTAATCTTGTGCAATTATTAATTGAGCTGAATGAGGTTGGAATATCATCCATTTTAAGCTGAGCAATTTTCTTATTATTTCAATTAATTAATTAAATGTACTTTAATTGAATTAGATTAATTTTTGCTGGTCAATAAAGTTTAAATATAAATCTCGCACGGTATGCAAGAGATCCGGGTTCGACTCCCGGCCGAGGTAATATTTTTCGCAATAAGAATTAATTATTTACAGATTTTAATATGTTATTCATTATTATTAAGATCGTTTCGAAGATGCGAATAAGCATCAAAAAATTTGTTAAAATTGCTAGTTAATTTAACTCGTGATATTACTGCGGTAGTTTAGTAAAGTTAGCGTTTCAAGACCGGAAATTTTTCGGCGCGCGTTTCTGTGGGACTACATACGTAGTATATAAATTCACATAAGAATCATACAAGCATTAAGATCCAGCTAGACCGTGTAAGGCTTTGATTTTCTATAGTTTGTGTTATCACATGTACGGTCCTATAATATATTATATTATTAAATATAAATGTTAGTTGTAAGTTTCAATGTAAGTTTGATATAAAGTTAATACTTGAGTTATTGAGTTTAATTAGGATTATGAGATACATTATGAATGTTAAATCAGAATCTTTTGGAGTCTTAAAATTTAGATTCTCTAGCTGTGAAAAGCAGGATAATGATATTTATTTCTCCTAGTTTGTAGCAAATACAAGAATGTTATTTGTGACTTTATGTATTTATATGGTGAAGGTCGGTCGTGCTGTTCCTTAAGCAAATTTCAAATAAACGTAAACATTCGGAAGGAATGTCAATTCCTATTTAGTCATGACTTTAAGATGGGAATGTCAATACCTATTTAGTCATGACTTTAAGATTTAAAAATTAATAAATGTATTAAACAAGGACTTTCTCTTCTTAAAATAACAAAAAATAACCTAAATGTGAGCTAATGAGAATCAGCGCGAGCGAAGGTGCGCAATAAATTTTCACAAATAAAATTTGTTACTTCATGTGATGTGTTGATCTCATCTTTATTTGAAATATTGACATCTTGAACGTTTCGATTCTCTTTGGAATCTTCATCAGCAAATTTCTTAACCAAATTAAATTTCACACTCGTCCGATGTAGAATCACTCGCAGGTTGCCAAAACTGTAGTGTTATCCACATGATCGCCAAATCTCATCATGAAACCTTGGATAATCTATTAATATTCACACTAAACTCACATAACATTTTATAATACAATCGATGAAGATTCCAAAGAGAATCGAAACGTTCAAGATGTCAATATTTCAAATAAAGATAAGATCAACACATCACATGAAGTAACAAATTTTATTTGTGAAGATTTATTACGCACCTTCGCTCGCGCTGACTCTCATTAGCCCATATTTAGGTTATTTTTTGTTATTTTAAGATTTAAGTAATATAAGAACCAGGCCCCAAGATTCAATTAATGAAGTGTTTTGTTACTTGAATTATCTATATTATTTCTATTTTATTTAACAGGCTACTATAATAATACCGAAACATAATATAAATACAACAAATTAATTTTTGGTATTATATGTAATGAGGTAAATTAAATTTGTAATACGTATCTCATTATAAAAAAAAATATATTTACAATGATATAAGAATTATATTTATTTGTAATAAATAGATATTGTAGCGTAGATACGAGTCTGAGGATTAAATTGTATTACAGAAATTGGAACTTTGTGCATGCGTGTATGTGGTGAGTTGCTAGTTCATACAGGTGAGTGCTATATTATATTGTACTTGATACAGATTCTTAAATCTAGTAATAATAAATTATTCTTACGGGAATTTTCAATTATTCTCTTTTATTTTGATATTCTATACCATTTTGTATGATTTATCTTTACTTAATAATCCACAGAGAGTTATAGTTGTTACTCTTACTGTGATAAATTTAATTTTACTCATCGATCTTTGGTTCGATGGGTGGATTATAATGAGATAAAATATTCTGGTCACTTGTTTGTTTGGGAGTGTTATTTCTCCTGTGATGTTTGGTCCTTCTTTTCTTGTTATGTAATTAGTTATAGAAGTTTGAAGCTGGGGAAGAAAAACAAAAATAGATCTAGAGACTCAAACCGATGGGACTTCAATTTCTCCTGACTCTAAAAAATCAAAGTTGGAAAGAAGGGAAGGAGGGGGGGTTCTGCCTCATCTCCTGGTGCTGGGCCTAGTTTTACGGATAGTTCTGGGGGAGGGGGAGAGGGTTTATCTCCTTCGGGGGTGTCGCCCAAGGACTCGAGGAATATAATTAATGGGATTAATCAGAATGAATACTCGAGAAAGGATTATATTGAATCACACTTAAATAACAGATATAATAAAAATTCTTGCGCTCCATATCAAGTTTTTATGGAAACTTTAGGTGAAAATATCCTTTCAGTTAGAAATTTACACCTTCTAGCAGAGTAGCTAAAAGAATTTTAACTAATTTTAATAATTTAAAAATAAGTAGAATTAAGAAATTGGGACTTAATAATATAATAGTAACCTTTGAGAAATACTAAGATGCAAACAAATTTATAGAGAGTAAAAAATTCTACCTAACGATTGGTTCATTTATGTTCCGCATTTTTATTATAAATATTCCGAGTGGGAATAATAAGAGGAATAGACCCTTCTATTTCATTGGATGAAATTGCAACAGGAATCTCTTAGTTGAGTAGTCCTTTTGAAATTATAAAAATGGAGAGAGAGGATTGAAATTCCAATCTAAACGATCTAATTTACTAGAGGATTCGGAGTCCGTAAAGATTATCTTTAATTCGGGATTTCTACCTGAATTTATGGATCTTTGGAAAATAAGGGTTAGAGTACATCCTTTTATCAAAACAGAGTAAGAAAATGCCTCAATTGTTCAAGATGGGGTCACACTTCTCGGGTGTGTAGAGCTAGACTAGCCTGTCCGTCTTGTGGAGAGAACCATTTAAAGGAAAACTGTAATTCTTAGGTTGTTAGATGTGTGAACTGTTCAAATGAATACAATTCTTTTGACTTGAGAGAGAGAAGAGAGAAGAAGAGAGAGAGAGAGAGAGAGAGAGAGAGAGAGAGAGAGAGAGAGATGCCCTGTATTTGAAAAACTTAATCTTATAAACACAGTCTGTGCATATGCAAATTGATAGAAAAATGGCAAACAAATTCATTAAACAACAAAACTTAAAAAACAGTAAAGAAGTTTTTAGAGCATGTCATTCAATGGCATATGCTAGACAAGAAATAACAGAAGAAAATAATATAATTTATGAAAGCAATCAAAATGTATATCGGGAATCTAAATTAGATTTAAATGACTTGGTTCTAAATTTGGAAAATAATAAAAATAAGCATACTCAGGATATTTTAAAACGCAACATTTACAGTGGTAGATCATCAATTGGATCTCGTGTATCACACGATAACATACTTAATGATAGTCCAGTCGTCAGAGATCTGACATCTAAAAATGATCCGACCTGGCTGAAATTTTGTGTGAATGTACATTAGTAGTCCCCAAAAAAGATGCAAAAAAGTTTACCACTCGTACCCCCGGGCTTCTTCAGAAATTGCCCCCTAAAGGGGGTAAAAAACGGAAAACATCGATTTCCCAGAAATCTGTGCATGGAAAAAAAAGTTTCAAACAAAAAATGTAGCTGACACGATTTTGAACAAAAAAGTTCCTTACCACTTTCTTTGTAAAGTGAACCATTCTCTCAGAAAAAACGACTCAAGTAACGAGTTATTTTGAGTGTCAGTTGCGCGCGAGAAATTAAATATTTGAAAAAATTTTTGTCAAGTACGCGGTAAATATTCAATAACTTTTGTTCCTAGTGACCTACAGGGACAAATAAAAACGCATTTTAAAGGGGAAGAGTTCAGCTTTCTGATAGAACAATAATACTTTACCACAAATGAAGTAAGATTGTTCAAATTTATCAAATCTGATGACAAATATGTATGGAATCTTAATTCTTATAGTATAAACTGCAGTACCTATACTATAAATTTTCGATTTTGATGTTTTGGAAAAAATATGACGAGTTTGAAATATGCCCCCACCGCAAAGGTTCTGACTCCCTGTTCGAGGGAGGGGGGGTTAAGGGAGGGGCTATAAACATTTTAGGGGCGATCAGATGTTAAATCATCTAGTAACAAATAAGCTCCTTTTTATATTCGCCAGTTTTTACAGAAATCGCCCCACTTCTATTTCTTTTTCACCCTATGAAAGGTTGCTCATTTCTGAAAAAACGGTTCACTTTACAAGCAAAGTGGTAAGGGACTTTTTTGTTCAAAATCGTGTCAGCTACATTTTTTGTTTGAAACTTTTTTTTTTCCATGCACAGATTTCTGGGAAATCGATGTTTTCCGTTTTTTACCCCCTTTAGGGGGCAATTTCTGACGAAGCCCGGGGGTACAAGTGGTAAACTTTTTTGCATCTTTTTTGGAGACTACTAGTGGACATTCATACCAAATTTCAGCCAGGTCGGTCATTTTTAGAGGTTCAGTGGTATTTTTGCCTCTGACGACTGGACTATGAGGGTACGTTTAATGACCACTTAAAAACTAATAGAAATAATTTCAATATAAATGATAAGTAGGGTAGCTAGGCGGGTTCTAACTCAGGGGCAATGAGAGGGGTGCGGGGCAGGGGGTACCCGCGGCAAGGGGGATGACGTCACAGGGGCGGGAGAGGGATGACGTCATAAATAGTGACGTCACAGGGGAGGGA
>NW_017298756.1:53199-53496 GCF_001594075.2 Trachymyrmex cornetzi
TTTAAAAGTAAAAATATTTTATTCCGATTACTTGATTAATCAGGAAATTAAAAATTTTTTATTTCGATTACTTGATTAATCAGGCAATTAAAAATTTGTTATTTCGATTATTTGATTAATCAGGTAATTAAAGAATTTTTATTCCGCTTACTTGATTAATTAAATAATATTAGCTTCGACGAAGTGTGTCTTTTAGCATAATTGAATAGAAGCGTCGTATAACAAAACAAACGGAAAGGTATCGCGATGAACAGCATACGTTTTGCGTAGTGCTCTTTTAATTAATTACCTCGCTTA
>NW_017298756.1:54024-56266 GCF_001594075.2 Trachymyrmex cornetzi
AAATAGTATCGTGTAGAGAATGTAAAAACACACATTTCGTACATTTAAAATTGTTTAATCCGAATTGTAGATTTTCAGAAAAATAATAAAAAGTGTAAACTTTTCGTACTCGTTAAAACAATGTTTTTTTAAACATAAAATTCGATTACTCGCTAACAAATAAAGGAAATCCATTCAATTTTTACAGCATGTTCAGTACAGTTATCCAAAGACAACGCGCCATCTAAAACGTCTTAATGTTATTTTTTCGAAAAGTTAGAGATTTTTAAATCTCGCGCAATCATATTCGTGACCTTTTGTCTTCACTCGCTTGGGGAGTCGAGCGAAATTAACGAAATCGAAAAACTAAAAATGTGAACATGTAGACGAAGAATTGAAGAAGTTTTCTGTGAAAACAGAATATCGATACCTTTGAAAGAAAAAATACTGCAGGAGTTTTTCTAGCGCTGTAAATTCTGGCGGACGCGCCTTTGTTTACAAGGCAACAATAGGGCCCGTTTAGCGTTTTTTGTTCGGTTCTTAGGAACAGCAGTGTTACTGTTATTTTTCTTTGGTTTACTCTTTTGTTCGTTCTTATATTATATCAATTAAAATTTCCGTTTCTTGTTAGTTTTGAGTTTAGAATTCAGTTATTTGTTTAAACGTCTTTGTATTCTTCAGTTCTCAGGAAAAACATTGTTGCATTTATTTTTCTTTGATTAATTAGATTAATTATTAATTGATTATATATTTTATAAATTGAAACATTTAATTATCATTATGTCAGACAAGGAAAAATCGGTGAGTAGCAATAGATGTATTAATTCATTTAGGAAAATTGGTGAAAAAGGTCATGTCGGAAAAAATTTGAGACCTCCTCCTGCAGATTTATCAACAGAATATCAGTTACCAGCAAATGGACGAATTTGTTCACAATGTCGAAAAGAAGTATGCTCGTAAAATTTCAAAATCAAATGAAATTAGGAATTCAGATGAACATACAGACAGCAACGCTTCTCATTCGACAGTAGCAGACAAATCAGAGCAGGAAGAAAAATCCCGAGTTGAAGAGCTAGAAGAATTATTAAACGGAATAAAAGAACGATTTCACAGTTTACCTGAGAATGATCCAGAGCGTTTAAGAATTTTGACAATAGCACCTTTGTCATGGAGTATTAGAAAAGTTGCTACGGAGTTCAAAACTTCAAGGCAAATGGCTCAAAATGCAAGAAAAATACGTGAAGAACGAGGCATTTTAGCATCCGCTACTTCGAAGAGTGGTAAAAAGTTACCTTCTGAAACAATAAAGAAAGTTGAAGCTTTTTATAAATCTGATGAGAATAGCCGAATTATGGCAGGTAGAAAGGATACTGTTACAATAACTGTCAATAATGAGAAAATTAAATTGCAAAAACGTCTTATATTGTTCAATTTGAAAGATCTGCATGAACAGTATACTAAGGAAAATATTGGTTTTGAAGTTGGTTTCAGCAAGTTTGCCTCCCTTCGTCCTAAAGAATGTGTATTTGCTGGAGCGAGCGGTACTCATTGCGTATGTGTTTGCACAACACATGAGAATTGCAAACTATTGCTAAATGCAATAAATCTTCCTAAATTATCGCAAAATTTAGAATCTCCCTTTAATAATTTGAAAGATTGTATGGGAGCTGTCATGTGTACCGACCCATCGCCTGCTTGCTATTTAAATGAATGTGATCAATGCCCCACTGAAAGTACGTTTTCAGATACTGTACTCTGTCTTTTAGAGGCTGCTATTGAAGATGTTGTTTTTTCTGCTTGGAAGACCACTGATAGGGCCACATTAAGAATAGAGACACTTTCCTCTAATAATTTTGTTGATGAACTCTGTGACCAGGTGCAACAGCTAAAACCTCACCACTTTATAGCGGAACAGCAATCTAAGTATGCGCTTGAAGTTAGAGAAAAACTTTGTGAGGGTGAGGTAATAGTACACATGGATTTTTCTGAAAATTATGCTTTTGTTGTGCAAAATGCAGTACAAGCATTTCATTATAATAATAATCAGTGTACATTACACCCAGTAGTATTTTATTATCGCAAAGATAAGGAAATATTTCATAAAAGCTTAATTTTTTTATCAGATTGCTTATCGCATGACACTGTAGCAGTTTACGTCATTCAAAAACTGTGTCATTCAATACATACAATCTGTGTGCGATGTGAAAAAAATAATTTATTTCACTGATGGTGCAAAATAGCACTATAAAAATCGTTTTCAGAT
>NW_017298756.1:59340-61433 GCF_001594075.2 Trachymyrmex cornetzi
CGGTAGCTGCCGAGCGTGATCCGTGGCGCGTCTACGCTTCCTGATACGCTTGATCATTATGCAAAAGAGATGCTAACATAAAGGGTAAAATCTGCCAAGTAAATTAAATGATGCGAATTTCAACGCACGTTCGCAGGTGCGTTTGCACGCGCGCTCGCATGCGCGCTCGCCTACGCGCTCGCCCTTCGAGCCGGTAGGAAGCGCGAGTCCGCCGTCGACAAGTCCGCACAGTGACGGACAAAATGTCACGTCACAACCCCCCCTACTTAAAAAGGACCGAGGAGATCTTGACGAGTGTCGCTTGCTGCCAACGCGGTTACTCTACTAGTTTCGCCCTGCGAAACGTGCGGGGGAGGAGTGGCGGAATGCATTAGCAGTCGATCTGGCAGGGCCCCTTCCCATCCCGATAGCCGCGTCCGGGTATCGGTGACTGGGGAATGCACAAGAAACGCACAAGAACTCCTCTCAACTCGACAACCAAAACCAAAATCTTTGTCCTCGCGGTGGCCACCTGTCGGACTCACAAAAACGCTCAAGAAAGGTAGAGAGGCCCCAAAAAAAAGAAAAATGAAATCTGCCCCTCCACCTGACACTACACCAATTTGGGCAATCCTCCATTCGATCCGCTGCTCCCAAAATTCCCAAAACTCCCCCTCCCCCCACAAAAAATCGTCCGCGACTCCTCCGTCGCTTTGGCCTCTCGCCGCTACTTCTCTCTTTCTCGCCACGTCACCGCCTTCGCTACTCGGTATTCCACCCACGATTCTCCGCTGTACTCTACGAGCGGATAATACTACAACTACCTAACCTAACCTAACTGATACTGACGGAAATTCTGTTGGGTGCTCGCTTTACTTCTCCGTACAGTTGGGGTAGGGCATGTCAACAGGCAATACTCTGGAATGAGGTTAGTTTTTAAATTTTATTGATGCTCTTTCTCCTCCGCCCCTCCCCCCTCTCTCTCTCGACAGCTCTCACGGATCCCTCCTCCGGTTTTGTGACGTCTTCTGCGGGTGGTATGGCCCCAGGTCTCTCCACCCGCCTTGACAGCGGGGGCACGTCTTCAGGGTCACCCCCCGGACGCCGCAGCCAAAGCAAAACTCGGCGCCTCGGGGGCGTGAGCAGCTGGAATATCTGTGGGCCCCCCCGCAATTCCAGCAGCCTCGGGGTCGGATTCCGCCGCTCTCCTCCCTACCCGGTGCGGGGCCACTTCTTCGCTGTGGGCTGGGGGTTCTCCGGGGGTTTCCCTCGGGGCCCCTTGAGGGACCGCCGGTGGTCGGACCTGCTCCCCTTTCCGGGTTTAGCCCCCCCCAGCCTCGTCCCCGTCCCACTCCGGTGGCCCCTCGCATTCCGGCGGTCTCCCTCCGGTCCTCGACGCCCTTGTGGCTGGTGTCGGTCTGTGTCGCGACTTCCTTGTTACGGGGTCCGGCCTGGGTGGCGACCTCACTGCTGCTGGGTCGTGCCTGGGTGGCGGCTTCCTGGTGCCGTGGCCACTCCCTTACGAGGGCACTGCCACGCAGCGACTCCTCTGAATGACGTCCACTAGGTCCCCCAAGTCCGCCCAGAAGCACGGGTAGTCCTCGGTAATGGACTGGAAGAGGGTCCGGTACTTCTTTGCAAAGCGCCGGCGGGCTGGGCCCTCCATACTCTCGGCAGCTTTCCTCCTCGACAGCTCTCTTCTCCGCTCTCTCTCGGTAATTCGTTGGCTCCACTCGAGCGCGCACGAGTCGCCTCTCTGAGGGGAGAGAAAGGGGGGGAAACCGGGGTCAGTCAAAACGTACTCACTCGGGAGCGCGATATGGTTTTAAGTCCTTGACATGCACCTTTCCCTGCGGGGTATGGTCTAAACTAGCGAGCTCATACACCACAGATGACCGTACTCTACTAACTCGAAACGGGCCCTGAAACTTCGGCGCTAATTTCGCAGCAACATTCTGTGCCGCGTTCGATAAGGTATGTTGCCTCCTCAATACTAGATCTCCCACTTCAAAGATACGATCTCGTCTCTTTCGATTATAATAGGCCGCTTGCCTACGATACGCTTCCTCTAAATTTTCGTTAACCCAACGGTGTAACGACTGCATTGCCTCCAT
>NW_017298756.1:61984-62307 GCF_001594075.2 Trachymyrmex cornetzi
CCTGCCGGTCCTGCCTGCTCGATTTTCGCCCGTTGACACGTGTCGCACTTTCCGACGTAGTCAGCGACGGCGCGGAACATATTGGGCCAATAATAAGCGATCGATAGCCTCTGATGGGTTTTATCGATTCCAAGATGTCCTGCTTGCGGATCGTCATGTGATTCGCGCAGTACTTCCCCCCGCAATTCTCTCGGAACTACTAGTTTCCACTCATCTAAATCCTCCACGATCGCGGACGTAACGGGGCGCGGTCTCCGAACGTACAAGCGGTTCTCCGTCACTCTCCACTCTCCGAGGGCCTTCTTTCCCTCCGATATGTCTCC